>NW_022605626.1:319028-330894 GCF_008692095.1 Etheostoma spectabile | reverse complement strand
CACCGTGGCTCTGTCCGGAGCTTAGCCCCGCCAAAGACAATTGTGATTGGTTTAAAGAAATGCCAATAAACCAGAGCAGGTTTTTCTCCAACACTGTATGACAAAACATGCTGACATGCATTTCAAATCATCAAATAATTTAAATATAAAATCAAATCTATACACACATTTAAATTGGATGTATCAAGTTGTAAAAGGAAAAAAAACTAGTCTGACCTACCAAATCTGCAGGTACAATACATAAATAATAAAAGCAGACATGTCCTACCACTGTAATGATCCAAACAGAACATGTGCTGAATTTATCCAATACGCTCTGGAAGTGTTGGACTTCATATTTGGGACCCATTGTAATAATAAAACTCTATGAAATGATTCATAAACAGAATGCAGCATTCAGTTTTCAGATCATTATCCTCTGCTGTCACCCAGTGGACCCGTGACGGTATGTAGTATTCAAAGACCCAAACAGGTGAGCCAGTGATGGGACATGCTGATTGGCTGGAGCTTCAGTGTCCCTCCTGGACATGAGAACAGTGATGCTCTGGACACTCCACACTCAGCATTTAAACCCTGACTCAACAGGTAAAAGAACTAATACACCTGGGATTGAACTAATAGATCACTCGGTTTTTGATCCAGCTCCTGATCCGGACAGGTATTGAGTGCATTTCTCTCCCTGGATTCTCAGGAGAGCATTTACAATGTTTTTATTTGTTGCAGACTTTGGTTTTTGCTTCTTAACTTAATCAAAAGTTGTAATGTTGCAAAGCGACTGGTTCCACTACTGCGTGTCCTTAACACTTTCTTTTTTAATCTGTGTGATGTGTGTCTTTGTTGGGAAGGAGACCCGTGTGATTCTGCCTTTTTTCAGGATGGAGTACGGACATGATGTGACTTTGGACGAGCTGTGTCCAGTGTGCGGAGATAAAGTCTCCGGTTACCACTACGGTCTGCTCACCTGTGAAAGCTGCAAGGTGCACTTAGTTTTTCTGTTCCATTGTTCCGGTGGCATTGGGACTGGGACAGTTATCATTATGAACAGCTAAACAAAAGAACTGCCTTCTTTAAATTGACCCCTGCTCTGCTTTCACACTTGCAGGGTTTTTTCAAAAGAACAGTTCAGAACAACAAGAAGTACATCTGCGCAGAAAACCAGAAGTGCACAATTGATATAACTCAAAGAAAACGCTGTCCATTCTGCAGATTTCAAAAGTGTCTTCATGTTGGCATGCAACTGGAAGGTAAGGAGGGCGGCTGTTCACACAGAAAGAAGTCTAGTATGTTGCAGAACTTTTCTTAATGTCCATGCTTATGAGACTGTAAGCTGCTTCAGAGTTACAAAATGGTTACCTTTTAAAGCCAATTCAAATAGAAAGGTGTAGAGTAGTTTTTTAAATAATAAAATCCCCTAACCCTAACTATTGAATTAGAAGTAAAAGTGTGTTATCTCATCCTAAAAAGAGGACATTTGATGGAAGTGGGTGACTTTGATGGCTGCTTTTAACATTTTTAGTTTTCTTTTGAATTTTCTGTAAGCACAGATATAAAAACAGTTTCAATGATGCTACTAATAATAACTGACAGTAGAGTGTAATGAATTTAACTGGATGCACATGTATACTGTAGTACAAGCTCCCAGATCCCAGACACAGACCAGTGGAGCAGCGTCAGGTAGCCCTCTGCATTTTGCTCATCAGTCAAACAAATATGAACAGCACTGCAGGTACCTTAACTGAAAGGGATTGCTGGGCAAGTTCATTAATAAATAAACTTTTTCATTTAAATGCTATGTTCAAAAAGATAAAAATTGAAAGGCTAAATTTTATAGTCTCCAGCTGCTTTAATGTTTCCCTGAGTGAATCAAGAGCTTAAATGATTTGCTGTGCATCATGCTTTACTTCCTCTCTCCTAAAATCTGCCTGTCAGTAATACTTTAGATGACCAACTACAGTACAAATATATGAGGCATACGGGCGGCTAATAAAATCCTCAGGGGATCCTGCTGGTCAACAAAGCGACAACTTACCTGCCTGAACAGTGACACCAATGCTGAAGTGCCTGTAGTCTGCATTGTTTATTATATGTATTACTATTGTACTATTGTACTATTGTATTGTATTTTATTTATTAGGAGAAGCAACAACACAGAGTCTACATTGTATGCATATTATTTCAAAAGATACTACGTGATTACTTACTGAATGAAACCCTTGAGTCTACCCTTACATTACAACTGAATCTGATTGGCTACTGTTGAAAAAGACATTTGGGAATCCAGTTCAATGGCAAATCCTAGGTTTGAACAGTGAAGCCAATGCTGATGTGCCTTAAACCTGCATAATATCTCATTTCTGTCATCACTTTATGTTCTGAAGTCATCTGTATGTTCTGTCGTACATAGCGTTTAGCTCGGGCTACATTTGAATTGCTATTTATTGGTTTAAAAAGGAAGGGTCTTAGAGTTGAAAGGATCCCTCTTTGGGTCAGTGTTGTCTTCTGAATGGTTATGCTGAACTTAAAGGTGTTAGACTGGATGCACCAATGCACTCCCAGAGCTCAACAGGTAGTAAGTCATGGTCCAAATCTAGGTCTTTGACTTCCTTTGCTTTCTCTTCCTCATGCATTGAAGCCAACACATTGTGACGGTTGCTTATCCATTTTGTTAGATAAAAGCCGCATTTTAAGGTCTAAATCAAGGGATACAGCATCTTGTTCTGATGCCACAGGAAAAACTGTACATGATGGTCTCAAACACTTGTCTTTGTTAGCGCAGCTCGGAGAACAAGTTGCTCCTCCATACACCCCTTAAACACCAAAGAAATCTAAACAGGTATGCGTCCTCTGGAAACTTCAAGCTGATGTTGTTAATTTTGTTGTCTTAATTTCTCTTCCTGTTCCTCAAGCGCATGCTTTTCATTTTTTTGAGCCTCAGCTCTGAGCCGTGCAGATGAGGTGCTGGAAACATTTGATTTTGAACCTTTGTTGCTGCGTAGGTTTGATATGCTGTCACATGGCAAAATGTCATCCTGGTCGTTATGTGGAGAAGATGGATGCTCTTGTCCCTTTTTCATATCCTCATGAATCTCACTTTCTTTCAGTGACAGAGCTTTGTGGTGACATTCGACATCATGAGTTAGCTCTGAAAGAGGCCTGCTGGTTTCTGGAAGCCACACTTTACCTTCCTAAATAATTCCTTGGCTGGATTCAGTGATGCGTGTGAACTATGCATTTAGTTTTTCATGTTGATCGGATGGGATTAAAGACAACAGAGATTTGTGCAATGTAGTGGTATTTTCAGACAATTTTTCAATTCAATTCAATTTTATTTATAGTATCAATTCATAACAAGAGTTATCTCAAGACACTTTACAGATAGACCACACTCCAGAATTTACAAGGACCCAACAGTTCTAACAGTTTCCTCCAGAGCAAGCAACAGTGCGACAGTGGCGAGGAAAAACTTCCTTTTAGGCAGAAACCTCGGTCAGACCCAGGCTCTTGGTAGGCGGTGTCTGACGGGCCGGTTGGGGTTAGAATGAAGAGTGGCAATAAAAATAGAAAAAATTAGTAGTTTGTAGAAGTTCTGGGGAACATCTTACTTGTGAAGCAGTTTTATCATCTCCCTTGAGACCATATCTGCTCCTTTCATTTCTTTACTTGCTTTTCACGCTGGTTCTGAATCGACTCAATCTTGCTTCGCTTTCTCCGCCTTGATTACCGTGAACTTCTTTCTAAATAATAGAACTCCTTCTGCCTCTTACAGCTACTAACGTTACCATGGCAACTTTCAGCAGTAGGTGGAGTCTCCATGCTGACTCCTGTCTAGGTCCAGGATGTTGAGGATATATTTTGGTTTGGGCGTGTTGGTTTGAACAGACATTAGTTCTTTTACTGGAGCTAAAAACACTCTGTGGACAAAGATCTGGTTCTGGCTCAAACTGGCTTTATTTCTTAAAAACTTAAACCTAGCAAATGTACGCTCTATAACTCTGTGTAACGCTGCGTGTAACGCTGCGTGTAACGCTGCGTGTAACGCTGTGTAAGGCTGTGTAAGGCTGTGTAAGGCTGTGTAAGGCTGTGTAAGGCTGTGTAACGCTGTGTAAGGCTGTGTAACGCTGTGTAAGGCTGTGTAAGGCTGTGTAACGCTGTGTAAGGCTGTGTAAGGCTGTCTAACGCTGTGTAAGGCTGTGTAACGCTGTGTAAGGCTGTGTAAGGCTGTGTAACACGGTGTAACATGGTGTAACACGGTGTAACGCTGTGTAAGGCTGTGTAACACGGTGTAACATGGTGTAACACGGTGTAAGGCTGTGTAATGCTGTCTAACGCTGTGTAAGGCTGTGTAAGGCTGTGTTAAGCTAGTATTATAAACTTAACGTGATAATCACACACACAAATAAAACTGATTGGGTAAACTTCGCAGCTGAAAATACACAGTGCTTAAAAAATTAACAAGTTTAAAGTTTATGTCCCACCTGTCCTACCATAGCCCCACGGGGTACATTTGGCTGCTGCCAAGGACTCTATGACTAGACCAAACGAGGTGAGCCCTGTCCCCTTCCAAGAAATCCTTAATTATCATTTAAAAAACATACATGTAACTATTTTAGAACCATATAGGTGCACCCTTGCTCCCCAGCAGCAATTCTCATCTCTACTATATTAATATAATAATAAAAATAACATGTTTGAAAACTTTAAAACAAAATGTCCTAAAGTTTTTCATTTATCAGATTTTATTTTTTAAATATAGTACATAGAGTCATAACTATTTTTATTGTGAAATATGAAAGGTGCATTCACCAACATACCAGGTATCAAACATTAATATAAAATAAACAGTAATTACAGAAATAAATTTTGTGTACACAATACAGTGGGGTTTGAATGTTTGGGAACCCAAAAATTTGTACTAATGTGCACAAAGAAGCCAAGAAAAGATGAAAAAATCTCCAAAAGGCATCACATGACAGATTAGACATTCATATATGTTACAAAAAGTTAGATTTTATTTCCATCATTTACACTTTCAAAATAACAGGAAACAAAAAATGGCGTCTGTAAAGGTTTGGGCCCCCTGCAGAGTTTCTAGCATGCCCCCCCCCCTTTGGAAAGCTGAGACCTGACAGGGTCATGGATTGTTCTCAATCATGGTCTGGAAAACCAGGTGATGTCAATCTTAAGGTTTTAAATGCCCAGACTCATCTGAACCCCCCCCCCCCCCCCCCAACAATAAACACCATGGCTTCTTCTAAGCAGTTGTCTAGAAACTGAAAGTGAAAATAGTTGACGCTCACAAAGCAGGAGAAGAAGAAGAAGATAGCAAAGG
This sequence comes from Etheostoma spectabile, assembly GCF_008692095.1. Classification (NCBI taxonomy): domain Eukaryota; kingdom Metazoa; phylum Chordata; class Actinopteri; order Perciformes; family Percidae; genus Etheostoma; species Etheostoma spectabile. The sequence goes on along the minus strand of NW_022605626.1, from coordinate 325,565 downwards.
ATTTTCAGATGCCAATCTCCTCTTTTGGGAATGCAATTAAGAAGTCATCAGGAACAGTGGAAGTTAAAGAATCTGGAAGACCAAGAACAATATCAGCTCGCAGGATTGGGAGAAAAGCAAGTCCAGACCCCCGTTAGACTGCCCAATCCACCAGAAAGACCTGGAGACCCTGGAGTTGGGCTACACCATTCCACTATAAAGAGATACTCGTACAAACATGGTCTTCATGGAAGACTCATCAGAAGAAAATTCTTCTACGTCCTCACCACAAAAATCAGGTTTTGAAGTTTGCAAATGAACACATAGACAAGCCTGATGCATTGTGGGAACACGTTCTGCGGACCGATGAGGTTAAAATAGAACTATTTTGCCGGAAGAGCAAAGGCACATTTGGAGAAGAAAGGGCCCAGAATTTAATGAAAGAACCTCTGTCCAGCTGTTAAGCATGGGGGGGGTAATCATGCTTTGGGGTTGTATTGCAGCCAGTGGCACAGGGAACATTTCACGAGTAGAAGGAAAAATGGATTCTATCAAATTTCAGCAAATTTTGGACGCCAACTTGATGTCATCTGTGAAAAAGCTGAAGTTAAAGAGAGGATGGCTTCTACAAATGGATAATGATCCTAAACACATCTTCATGGTGTCAAGAGGCGTAAACTGAAGATTTTGCCATGGCCTTCACAATCTCCTGACCTCAACATAATGTAAAATCTATGGATAAACCTTAAAAGAACAGTGTGTGACAGACAGCCCAGATATCTCAAAGAACTGGAAGACTTTTGGAAGGAAGAATGGGCGAAGATACCTTCAACAAGAATTAAAGACTCTGGGCTGCTACAAGAAGAAATAAAATTAACTTTTTGTGACATATTATATGAATGTCTAATCTATCATTTGATGCCTTTTGGAGATTTTTTCCATCCGTTCTTGCCTTCTTTATGCACATTAATAAAATGTTTGCTTGGGGTGCCCAAACTTTCAAACCCCACTGTGTAAATAGATACATAAATAGATACCACATACTATAACATAAGGTTTTACAGAAATACTTTATTTAGCTGTGATGAATGTCCAATACAGTGAGATTATAATTGTGCTTAAAGACTGAGTTTTAGCATCAATATATGCATAAAATATTGTAAATGAGAAAACAGGACTCCACTGAAACTAATAAGGCGCTAAAATCAACAATCTGTCAGTTTGACAAATATGCTTGTTTGGCATTAAACCAAGGATCATATGATAAACAGAATACTAATTTAATATTTTTGCATTTTGTTCAGAGATGGGTGTGGATGTGTTTGGGAAAAACTGCTAGTCTTTAACATACAGTGCAGTTTGGACACACCTTCTCTTTCAATGCGTTTTCTTTATTTTCATTATTATTTATATTGCAGATTCTCTCTGAAGGCATCAAAACTATGAATGAACACATATGGAATTATGTACTTAACAAAAAAGTAGAAATAACTGAAAACATGTCTTAAATTCCAGTCCCTTCAAAGTAACCCCCCCGGCTTCTTTGATAGTGCTGCAAACCCTTGGAGTTCTCTCAATGAGCTTCATGAGGTAGTCAGTTGAAATGGTTTCACTTCACAGGTGGGCCTTGTCAGGGTTAATTAGTGGAATTTCTTCCTTATTAATGAAGTTGGGACCATCAGTTGTGTTGTGCAGAAGTCAGGTTGATATACAGCCGACAGCCTATTGGACGACTGTTAGAATTTAAATTATGTACAATGTAGTGTAAGAGAAAAATAAAAACAAAATGTAACCATGGCAAATGTCTTAGACTGTTATGTAAAACTAAGCTGTTTTCTTGCTTTTGTGTGTGTGTGTGTGTGTGTGTGTGTGTGTGTGTGTGTGTGTGTGTGTGTGTGTGTGTGTGTGTGTGTGTGTGTGTGTGTGTGTGTGTGTGTGTGTGTGTGTCAAATTTGGCCAATCTTCCTATTCAAACATGTAAAAAGTACTGCTTACATAATTTTTATTGGAACAAGGGTTCACAATATTCCCAGGAACAGCTGTTCTAATAAAACAAGAGATTTCACAATTTCAGAAAATTCTTTAAAAAGTCTCTATAAAAAAGTTATATCTGTTTGCAAATATGAACGATTTTAAGATTGCAGATCCATGGGGCCAAAAACACACACATACATTCATACACATACATATAGTATATATCAATATATGAGGACTATACAGACCATAGTCTACATCAGACCTGGGCATCTTACGGCCCGCGGGCCACATCCGGCCCTTTGTGCGTCCCAGTCCGGCCCGCGTGTTGCCAATCATAAATTACAAAATACATTTAAAAAATATCTATGTCGAGTGTGCAATACAACGGTGCTGCTTTTGTTTTGAAAAGCGTTATTTGTATTACTTCCGTGTGGACATATGCACGTGCGTGATTGTGAGTGAAGGTGAACAGCGGCAATCACAAATTACAAAATAAATTTAAAAAAACATCTATGTCGTGCGTGCAATACAACTGTGCTGCTTTTATTATGAAAAGTGTTATTTATGGACGTATGTCCGTGCGTAACCTGTGAGTGAAGGTGCACAGCGACGAGTGATGCCCGGTTACCCCCCCCCCCGAGATGTCCGCTCACGCTAAAAAAAGAAAAGTTGATGATGAATGCGTGTTTTCAACAAGACATGGACTGCCAAGTACTTCTTTACAGAAATTAAAGGTAAAGCCGGGTAAATCCAGACAGCTAGCTAGATTAATTTAAAACAGTGTTTGGATGCCATAAGTTAGCTATGAAGTTAAAAACTTTATTGGATGATAATACTTTTTTTTAGTTAAATCTCAGGTCAAAGTTGACCCGCCCACACAGAAGGCATGTGCAACTTTCTACCACATTCCAGTGGTTAAGATAAACTAAAGCAACATAAAGGAAGAGAGCTGGAACAGCAGCAGGCGGCCAGGCTGTAATCCCACTCAGGTGTTCCAGCTTCCACTGACGAGTCACAGAGACACGGCTCAACCTCATCAACACAGCACAAACAGTACATGCAGCATTTTATTGTGGAATCAGCACAGTTACAGCAGTTTGTAACTCTTGTTTCTGACTGTATTTTATAGAAAGTACTTGCAGTGTCATTAATTTCTAAGTCTATTTAAAAACAGCTGTTAAACTCTATTCCTTTAGTCTTCTTCCCTGTATGTACACATTTTTAGATGTTCTGGAAGTGACATTACCTGTTATTTTTTACATTTTTGTGTCTGTAGTTTTTAGTGTGAGAGACAAAGCATTAACGCTCATTTTCAAATATTCACATACTGTTAACTTTAATTAGTTTTTACCCAAATTGGACCAACATTAGCCTCCAAAATCCCTGTTTTTAATGGAAGTCCCCTCCAATTTATAACATCACCTACTACTACTGGATTTCATTTTAGCCCTGTCACCTCCACTGAATAGTTATAATAGGATCTTGAAAAGATTCTGCTGCTGGTTGTGACAATAATAATGCCATCACTGAACCACTGACCCATGTATTTAATAGACCATTTACCAAAGGAATTATGCTGCAGGAATTAAAACAGCCCCAAATAATCTCCATTCACAAAGCTGATGATCTGTTAATTTTCATAAACTACAGACCCGTCTCCATTTCACCTGCCTTCTCAAAGATTCTTAAAAAGCTTTCCTACAACAGATTGCTTAATTATCTTGACAGCAATGACACAATATATCAACTTCAGTATTGTTTCAGGAAATTCAATTCAATTTTCAATTCAATTTAATTTATAGTATCAATTCATAACAAGCGTTATCTCAAGACACTTTACAGATAGAGCAGGTCTAGACCACACTCCATAATTTACAAGGACCCAACAGTTCTAGTAGTTTCCTCCAGAGCAAGCAACAGTGCGACAGTGGCGAGGAAAAACTGCCTTTTAGGTAGAAACCTAGACAGACCCAGGCTCTTGGTAGGCGGTGTCTGACGACCGGTTGGGGTTAGAATGAAGAGTGGCAATAACAGACCCAAAAGATAGTAGTTTGTAGTTGTTCTTTGTCGCAGGTCATGGCACAGACGGGCACTGTGTGCATTACAAGGCACAGCAGGACGTAGTAGGACGTAGCAAGGCACAGCAGAGCGTAGCAGGATGTAACATGGCATCGCAGAACGTGTAGCGGGACCATTGCGACAGCTGTTACCATGATTTTGGAGCCTCCCTGATGCAAGGAAACATGCTGGGCAAAAAAGAACATAAGGACTCCGGGGAATGACTCCCCAGAGCTAGGTTAGTAACACGCATTTCTGGGACGTGCATGCACACAAATGCAAAGATGGAAAGATAGAGCAGAGAGGAGCTCAGTGTGTCAAAGAAAAGCCCTGTCTACTTGCATGGCTATTACTTATCTTTTAAATGAACTAAACAAAGCAAAGGACAAGAAAGGAGACACAGTAGGTATCTTTTTAGACTTATCAAAAACATTGACACTTGACCGTTATATTCTACTCCTAAAACTAAATCACTTTGAACTGGAAGATCAGGCACTGTAGTGGTTCACTAGTTATTGTGATTATAGACTACAGTACTTTGCATTTAAAGGAGTGAATTCTCCTCTTCATTGTGACGAACTGTGGTGTCCTCCAGGGATCAATCCTCGGGCCACTGATGTTTAATATATACATTAAGGATTTGACCAATACATCAGGTCAGCTCACTAAAATTGCATTTGCTGATGATAGGAGTCAGTTTTATTCACACACAAATCCCAACATTATCATGAGGGTTGTTTATGAACAACTGGTAAAAATCTCAAACTGGTTGAAAATTCACAAATTATCTTCACATATTAAGGAAAATACTTTATTTTGTTTGGTAACAGCCATAAACAGTTCCACGTCAATTTAACTGCGACGACTGACAGAGTAATAGTTCATGTAAAATCAAATTTTTTCCTTGGTGTACTTAATGATAAAAACTTATCCTAGAAACATCTTTTTATTATTACATCCAAATAGCAAAAAGCATTGGAATAACTGGACTAATTTGTTATCTCCTCAAAAAGAAGTCTCCCTCAGTCTCTGTGATTCTCATTCTATGACTAAGCAAGGGTTAGGGTTAGTGAGCAGTCTGAATCGTAGGCTCCTCAGTTCCAAAATGTCACATCACCTCTCTTTTGCAAAATTGGCATTCTTAGGATTTATCAAATCAACGATCTTCAAGATACCCAGTTTGTTCATGGATCGTTGAACAAAACCCTACCTTGCTCCGGCCCCCTCAACTTGAACCACTTAATCCCAAATCAGAATTTATTATAGAGGTTATAAAATATGGAATTCTCCCCCCCCCCCAAAAAATGTCTTCTATCATTCAAATAATCTGTAAACATATTTTACTGTACCAGTAGTCCAATATCTTCTTTTGTTTTTTCCTTTCCTTTTATCTTTTTCTTTAGTCTTTGTTTTCTCCCTTTATTTACAGTTGCAAGAAAAAGTATGTGAACCCCTTGGGATTATGTGGAGTTTTGCATGAATTGGTCATAAAATGAGCTCTAAACTTTATCTAAGTCACAACAATAGAAAACCACAGTCTGCTGAAAATAATACTCCACAAACATTAGACGTTGCCATGGTTTAATTCCATCCATCCATCCATCCATCTTCGACCGTTTATCCGGTATCGGGTCGCGGGGGCAGCAGCTCCAGTAGGGGACCCCAAACTTCCCTTTCCCGAGCCACATCAACCAGCTCCGACTGGGGGATCCCGAGGCGTTCCCAGGCCAGGTTGGAGATATAATCCCTGACCTAGTCCTGGGTCTTCCGAGGCCTCCCCCAGCTGGACGTGCCTGGACCACCTCTCTAGGAGGCGCCCAGGAGGATCTCTACAGATGCTCAAACCACCTCAACTGGCTCCTCAACGGAAGGAGCAGCGGCTCTACTCCGAGCTCTTCTCGGTGACTGAGCTCTCACCCTATCTCTAAGGGAGACGCCAGCCCCCTCCTGAGGAAACCCATTTTGGCCGCTTGTACCCTGGATCTCGTTCTTTCGGTCATGACCCAGCTTCAGACTTAGGTGAGGGAGGAACAAAAATTGCCGTAGATCGAGAGCTTTGCCTTCGGCTCAGCTCCCTTTTCGTCACAACAGTGCAATAAATAGAATGTAATACCGCACCGGCTGCTCCGATTCTCCGACCAATCTCACGCTCCATGGTCCCCTCACTCGCAAACAAGATCCAAGGTACTAAACTCCTTCACTTGGGGTAAGGACTCACTCCTACCTGAGAAAGCACTCCATCGGTTTCTGCTGAGAACCATGGCCTCAGATTTAGAGGTGCTGATCATCCCAGCTGCTTCACACTCAGCTACGAACCGATCCAGTGAGTGCTGAAGGTCACAGACCGATGATGCCATCAGGACCACATCATCTGCAAAAAGCAGCGATGAGATCCTGACCCACCAAACTGCAACCCTTCCCCGCTCCGAATACGCCTCGATATCCTGTCCATATATATTATAAACAGGATTGGTGACAAAGCGCAGCCCTGGTGGAGGCCAACCCTCACCTGGAACGAGTCCA
>NW_022605626.1:318912-319018 GCF_008692095.1 Etheostoma spectabile | reverse complement strand
CTGCCGAGAACCCGGACACAGCTCTCGCTTTGGTCATACAGAGATTGGATGGCCCTGTGAAGGGACCCCCTCACCCCATACTCCCGCAGCACATCCCACAGTTTCT
>NW_022605626.1:318667-318902 GCF_008692095.1 Etheostoma spectabile | reverse complement strand
CCGGTCATACGCCTTCTCCAGATCCACAAATCACATTTAGACTGGTTGGGCATGCTCCCAGGCTCCCTCCAAGATCCTTGAAAGAGTAAAGATCTGATCCGTAGTTCCACGACCAGGACGGAATCCGCATTGTTCCTCTTCAATCCGAGGTTCGACAAACGGCCGAACCCTCCTCTCCAGCACCTTGGAGTAGACTTTACCTAGGAGGCTGAGAAGTGTGATACCCCTGTAATTG
>NW_022605626.1:300747-318642 GCF_008692095.1 Etheostoma spectabile | reverse complement strand
CCATTGCGACAGCTGTTACCATGATTTGGAGCCTCCCTGATGCAAGGAAACATGCTGGGCAAAAAGAACATAAGGATCCCGGGAATGACTCCCCAGAGCTAGGTTAGTAACAGCATTTCTGGGACGTGCATGACACAAATGCAAAGATAGAAAGATAGAGAAGAAGGAGCTCAGTGTGTCAAAGAAAAGCCCTGTCTACTTGCAGGCTATTACTTATCTTTTAAATGAACAAACAAAGCAAAGGACAAGAAAGAGGACACAGTAGGTATCTTTTTAGACTTATCAAAAACATTGACACTTGACCGTTTATTCTACTCCTAAAACTAAATCACTTTGAACTGGAAGATCAGGCACTGTAGTGGTTCACTAGTTATTGTGATTATAGACTACAGTACTTTGCATTTAAAGGAGTGAATTCTCCTTTCATTGTGAGAACTGTGGTGTCTCCAGGGATCAATCCTCGGGCCACTGATGTTTAAAATACATTAAGGATTTGACCAATACATCAGGTCAGCTCACTAAAATTGCATTTGCTGATGATAGGAGTCAGTTTTATTACACACAAATCCCAACATTATCATGAGGGTTGTTTATGAACAACTGGTAAAAATCTCAAATGGTTGAAAATCACAAATTATCTTCACATTATAAGGAAAATACTTTATTTTGTTTGGTAACAGCCATAAACAGGTCCACGTCAATTTACTGCGCGACTGACAGAGTAATAGTTCATGTAAAATCAATTTTTTCCTTGGTGTACTTAATGATAAAAACTTATCCTAGAAACATCTTTTATTATTACATCCAATAGCAAAAAGCTTGGAATAACTGGACTAATTTGTTATCTCCTCAAAAAGAAGTCTCCCTCAGTCTCTGTGATCTATTATAGACTAAGCAGGTTAGGGTTAGTGAGCAGTCTGAATCGTAGGCTCCTCAGTTCCAAAATGTCACATCACCTCTCTTTTGCAAAATGGCATTCTTAGGATTTATCAAATCAACGATCTTCAAGATAACAGTTTGTTCAGGATCGTTGAACAAAACCCTACCTTGCTCCGGCCTCAACCTGAGACCACTTAATCCCAAATCAGAATTTATTATAGAGGTTATAAAATATGGAATCTCCCCCCCCCAAAAAATGTCTTCTATCATTCAAATAATCTGTAAACATATTTACTGTACCAGTAGTCCAATATCTTCTTTTGTTTTTTCCTTTCCTTTATCTTTTCTTTAGTCTTGTTTTCTCCCTTTATTTACAGTTGCAAGAAAAAGTATGTGAACCCTTGGGAGTATGTGGAGTTTTGCATGAATTGGTCATAAAATGAGCTCTAAACTTTATCTAAGTCACAACAATAGAAAACCACAGTCTGCTGAAATAATACTCACAAACATTAGACGTTGCCATGGTTTAATCCATCCATCACCATCATCTTCGACCGTTTATCCGGTATCGGGTCGCGGGGGCAGCCGCTCCAGTAGGGGACCCCAAACTTCCCTTTCCGAGCCACATCAACAGCTCCGACTGGGGGATCCCGAGGCGTCCAGGCCAGGTTGGAGATATAATCCCTGCACCTAGTCTGGGTCTTCCCCGAGGCCTCCTCCCAGCTGGACGTGCCGGACCACCTCTCTAGGGAGGCGCCCAGGAGGCATCCTTACAGATGCTCAAACCACCTCAACGGCTCTTTCAACGCGAAGGAGCAGGGCTCTACTCGAGCTCTTCTCGGATGACTGAGCTTCTCACCTATCTTAAGGGAGACGCCAGCCCCCCTCCTGAGGAAACCCATTTTGGCGCTTGTACCCTGGATCTCGTTCTTCGGTCATGACCCAGCTTCAGACTTAGGTGAGGGTAGGAACAAAAATTGCCCGGTAGATCGAGAGCTTTGCCTTCTGGCTCAGCTCCCTTTTCGTCACAACAGTGCAATAAATAGAATGTAATACCGCACCGGCTGCTCCGATTCTCCGACCAATCTCACGCTCCATGGTCCCCTCACTCGCAAACAAGATCCCAAGGTACTTAAACTCCTTCACTTGGGGTAAGGACTCACTCCCTACCTGAAGAAAGCACTCCATCGGTTTCCTGCTGAGAACCATGGCCTCAGATTTAGAGGTGCTGATCATCCCAGCTGCTTCACACTCAGCTACGAACCGATCCAGTGAGTGCTGAAGGTCACAGACCGATGATGCCATCAGGACCACATCATCTGCAAAAGCAGCGATGAGATCCTGACCCACAAACTGCAACCCTTCCCGCTCCGAATACGCCTCGTATCCTGTCCATATATATTATAAACAGGATTGGTGACAAAGCGCAGCCCTGGTGGAGGCCAACCCTCACCTGGAACGAGTCCAACTTACTGCCGAGAACCCGGCACAGTCCGCTTTGGTCATACAGAGATGGATGGCCCTGTGAAGGGACCCCCTCACCCCATACTCCCGCAGCACTCCCACAGTTTCTCCCGGGGACCCGGTCATACGCCTTCTCCAGATCCACAAATCACATTAGACTGGTTGGGCATGCCCAGGCTCCTCCAAGATCCTTGAAAGAGAAAGATCTGATCCGTAGTTCCACGACCAGGACGGAATCCGCATTGTTCCTCTTCAATCCGGTTCGACAAACGGCCGAACCCTCCTCTCCAGCACCTTGGAGTAGACTTTACCTAGGAGGCTGAGAGTGTGATACCCTGTAATTGGTTCCCCTTTTGAACGATGAAGAGGGGAACCACCACCCCAGTCTGCCACTCCTTAGGCACTGTCCCAGACTTCCAATGCATGTCCACCAAGACAGCCCCTCCACACCCGACGCTTTCAGCATTTCTGGACGGATCTCATCAATCCCTGGGGCTTTGTCGCTGTGGAGTTTCAAGCTGACACGTCCTCTGTGGTGGAGGCAGAGCTGGAGGATGATGGGGGATTGTCGTCAATTTCCCTGTGGAGGTCTCTGAGGTAGTCAAACAACTCCACAGCGACAAAGCCCCAGGGATTGATGAGATCCGTCCAGAAATGCTGAAAGCGTCGGGTGTGGGGAGGGGCTGTCTGGTGGACAGATTGGAAGTCTGGGACAGTGCCTAAGAGTGGCAGACTGGGTGGTGTTCCCCTCTTCAAAAAGGGGGAACCAATACAGGGTATCACACTTCTCAGCCTCCTAGGTAAAGTCTACTCCAAGGTGCTGGAGAGGAGGGTTCGGCCGTTTGTCGAACCTCGTGATTGAAGAGGAACAACGGATTTCTGGTCGTGGAACTACGGATCAGATCTTTACTCTTTAAGGATCTTGGAGGGAGCCTGGGAGCATGCCAACCATCTAAATGTGATTTGTGGATCTGGAGAAGGCTATGACCGGGTCCCCGGGAGAAACTGTGGGAGTGCTGGGGAGTATGGGGTGAGGGGGTCCCTTCACAGGGCCATCCAATCTCTGTATGACCAAGCGAGAGCTGTGTCCGGGTTCTCGGCAGTAAGTTGGACTCGTTCCAGGTGAGGGTTGGCCTCCACCAGGCTGCGCTTTGTCACCAATCCTGTATAATATATATGGACAGGTATCGAGGCGTATGGAGGGGAAGGGTTGCAGTTTGGTGGGTCAGGATCTCATCGCTGCTTTTTGCAGATGATGTGGTCCTGATGGCATCATCGGTCTGTGACCTTCAGCACTCATGGATCGGTCGTAGCTGATGTTGAAGCAGCTGGGATGAGATCAGCACCTCAAATCTGAGGCCATGGTTCTCAGCAGGAAACCGATGGAGTGCTTTCTTCAGGTAGGAGTGAGTCCTTACCCCAAGTGAAGGAGTTTAAGTACCTGGGATCTTGTTTGCGAGTGAGGGGACCATGGAGCGTGAGATTGGTCGGAGAATCGGAGCAGCCGGTGCGGTATTACATTCTATTATTGCACTGTTGTGACGAAAAGGGAGCTGAGCCAGAAGGCAAGCTCTCGATCTACCGGGCAATTTTTGTTCCTACCCTCACCTAAGGTCTGAAGCTGGGTCATGACCGACCGAAAGAACGAGATCAGGGTACAAGCGGCCAAAATGGGTTTCCTCGGAGGGGGGCTGGCGTCCCCTTAGAGATAGGGTGAGAAGCTCAGTCATCCGAGAAGAGCTGGAGTAGAGCCGCTGCTCCTTCCGTTGAAAGGAGCCAGTTGAGGTGGTTTGAGCATCTGTAAGGATGCCTTCTGGGGCCCCCCTAGAGAGGTGGTCAGGCACGTCCAGCTGGGAGGGGCCTGGGGAAGACCCAGGACTAGGTGCAGGGATTATATCTCCAACCTGGCCTGGGAACGCCTCGGGTCCCCCAGTCGGAGCGTTGATGTGGCTCGGGAAAGGGAAGTTTGGGGTCCCCTACTGGAGCTGCTGCCCCCGCGACCCGATACGGATAAACGGCGAAGATGGATGGAGGATGGATGGAATTAACCATGGCAACGTCTAATGTTTGTGGAGTATTATTTCAGCAGACTGTGGTTTCTATTGTTGTGACTTAGATAAAGTTTAGAGCTCATTTTATGACCAATTCATGCAAAACTCCACATATCCCAAGGGTTCAACATACTTTTTCTTGCAACTGAATAAAGGGAGAAAACAAAGACTAAAGAAAAAGATAAAAGAAAGGAAAAAACAAAAGAAGATATTGGACTACTGGTACAGTAAAATATGTTTACAGATTATTTGAATGATAGAAGACATTTTTTGGGGGGGGGGGGAGAATTCCATTTTTATAACCTCTATAATAATTCTGATTTGGGATTAAGTGTTCAAGTTGAGGGGGCCGGAGCAAGGTAGGGTTTGTTCAACGATCCATGAACAAACTGGTATCTTGAAGATCGTTGATTTGATAAATCCTAAGAATGCCATTTGCAAAAGAGAGGTGATGTGACATTTTGGAACTGAGGAGCCTACGATTCAGACTGCTCACTAACCCTAACCCTGCTTAGTCATAGAATGAGAATCACAGAGACTGAGGGAGACTTCTTTTTGAGGAGATAACAAATTAGTCCAGTTATTCCAATGCTTTTTGCTATTGGATGTAATAAAAAAAGATGTTTCTAGGATAAGTTTTTATCATTAAGTACACCAAGGAAAAAATTGATTTTACATGAACTATTACTCTGTCAGTCGTCGCAGTTAAATGACGTGGAACTGTTTATGGCTGTTACCAAACAAAATAAAGTATTTTCCTTAATATGTGAAGATAATTTGTGATTTTCAACCAGTTTGAGATTTTTACCAGTTGTTCATAACAACCCTCATGATAATGTTGGGATTTGTGTGTGAATAAAACTGACCTTATCATCAGCAAATGCAATTTTAGTGAGCTGACCTGATGTATTGGTCAAACCTATGTATATATTAAACATCAGTGGCCCGAGGATTGATCCCTGGAGGACACACAGTTCGTCTCCAATGAAGAGGAGAATTCACTCCTTTAAATGCAAAGTACTGTAGTATAATCACAAAACTAGTGAACCACTACAGTGCCTGATCTTCCAGTTCAAAGTGTTAGTTTTAGGAGTAGAATATAACGGTCAAGTGTCAATGTTTTTGATAAGTCTAAAAAGATACCTACGTGTCTCCTTTCTTGTCCTTTGCTTGTTTAGTTCATTTAAAAGATAAGTAATAGCCATGCAAGTAGACAGGGCTTTTCTTGACACACTGAGCTTCTCTGCTCTATCTTTCATCTTTGCATTTGTGTGCATGCACGTCCCAGAAATGCGTGTTACTAACCTAGCTCTGGGGAGTCATTCCCGGAGTCCTTATGTTTTTTTGCCCAGCATGTTCCTTGCATCAGGGGGCTCCAAATATGGTAACAGCTGTCGCCATGGTCCGCTACACGTTCTGCGATGCCATGTTACATCTGCTACGCTCTGCTGTGCCTGCTACGTCCTATACTGTCCTGCTGTGCCTTGTAATGCACACAGTGCCCGTCTGTGCCATGACCTGCGACAAAGAACAACTACCAAACTACTATCTTTTGGGTCTGTTATTGCCACTCTTCATTCTAACCCCAACCGGTCGTCAGACACCGCCTACCAAGAGCCGGGTCTGTCTAGGTTTCTACTAAAAGGCAGTTTTTCTCGCCCACTGCGCACTGTTGCTTGCTCTGGAGGAAACCACTAGAAATGTTGGGTCCTTGTAAATTATGGAGTGTGGGTCTAGACCTGCTCTATCTGTAAAGTGTCTTGAGATAACGCTTGTTATGAATTGATACATAAATTAAATTGAATTGAAAATTGAATTGAATTTCTGAAACAATACTGAAGTTGATAATTGTGTCATTGCTGTCAGATAATTAAGCAATTGTTGTAGGAAAGCTTTTTAAGAATCTTGAGAAGGCAGGTGAAATGGAGACGGGTCTGTAGTTTATGAAAATTAACAGATCATCAGCTTTGGAATGGAGATATTTGGGCTGTTTAATTCCTGCAGCATAATTACTTTGGTAATGTCTATTAAATACATGGTCAGTGGTTAGTGATGGCATTATTATGTCACAACCAGCAGCAGAATCTTTTCAAGATCCTATTATAACTATTCAGTGGAGGTGACAGGGCTAAAGGAAACCAGTAGTAGTAGGTGATGTTATAAATTGGAGGGGGACTTCCATTAAAACAGGGATTTGGAGGTAATGTTGGTCCAATTTGGGTAAAAACTAATTAAAGTTAACAGTATGTGAATATTTGAAAATGAGGGTTAATGCTTGTCTCTCACACTAAAACTACAGACACAAAAATGTAAAAAATAACAGGTAATGTCACTCCGAACATCTAAAATGTGTACATACAGGGAAGAAGACTAAAGGAATAGAGTTTAACAGCTGTTTTAAATAGACTTAGAAATTAATGACACTGCAAGTACTTTCTATAAAATACAGTCAGAAACAAGAGTTACAAATGCTGTAACTGTGCTGATTCCACATAATAAAATGCTGCATGTATGTTTGTGCTGTGTTTGATGAGGTGTGAGCCGTGTCTCTGTGACTCGTCAGTGGAAGCTGGAACACCTGAGTGGGATACAGCCTGGCGCCTGCTGCTGTTCCAGCTCTCTTCCTTGTTGCTTTAGTTTATCTTAACCACTGGAATGTGGTAGAAAGTTGCACTGCTTCTGTGTGGGCGGGTCAACTTTGACCTGAGATTTAACTAAAAAAAAGTATTATCATCCAATAAAGTTTTTAACTTCATAGCTAACTTATGGCATCCAAACACTGTTTTAAATTAATCTAGCTAGCTGTCTGGATTTACCCGGCTTTACCTTTAATTCTGTAAAGAAGTACTTGGCAGTCCATGGTCTGTTGAAAACACGCATCATCATCAACTTTTCTTTTTTAGGTGAGCGGACATCTGGGGGGGGGGGTAACGGGCATCACTCGTCGCTGTGCAACTTCACTACAGGTTACGCACGACATACGTCCATAAATAACACTTTTCATAAAAAGCAGCACAGTTGTATTGCACGCACGACATGAGGTTTTTTTAATTTATTTTGTAATTTGTGATTGCCGCTGTTCACCTTCACTCACAATCACGCACGGTGCATATGTCCCACACGGAAGTAATACATAACGCTTTTCAAAACAAAAGCAGCACCGTTGTATTGCACACCGACATAGATATTTTTAAATGTATTTTGTAATTATGATTGGCAACACGCGGGCGGACTGGGACGCACAAAAGGCGGATGTGGCCGCGGGCCGTAAGATGCCCAGGTCTGATGTAGACTATGGTCTGTATAGTCCTAATATGATATATACTATATGTATGTGTATGAATGTATGTGTGTGTTTTTTGGCCCCATGGATCTGCAATCTTAAATCGTTATATTTGCAAACAGATATAACTTTTTTATAGAGCTTTTTAAAGAATTTTCTGAAATTGTGAAATCTCTTGTTTTATTGAACAGCTGTTCCTGGGAATATTGTGAACCTGTTCCAATAAAAATTATGTAAGCAGTACTTTTTACATGTTTGAATAGGAAGATTGGCCAAATTTGACACACACAACACACACACACACACACCACACACAACACACACACACACACAACACACACACACACACACACACACACACACACACACACACACACAAAAGCAAGAAAACAGCTTAGTTTTACATAACAGTCTAAGACATTTGCCATGGTTACATTTTGTTTTATTTTTCTCTTACACTACATGTACATATTTAAATTCTAACAGTCGTCCAATGGCTCGTGGTGTTATCAACCTGCTTCTGCACAACACAAACTGATGGTCCCAACTTCATTAATAAGGAAGAAATTCCACTATTAACCCTGACAAGGCCCACCTGTGAAGTGAACCATTTCAACTGACACCTCATGAAGCTCATTGAGAGAACTCCAAGGGTTTGCAGCACTATCAAAGAAGCCGGGGGGGGTTACTTTGAAGGGACTGGAATTTAAGACATGTTTCAGTTATTTTACTTTTTGTTAGTACATAATTCCATTGTGTTCATTCAAGTTTTTGACCTTCAGAGAGAATCTGCAATATAAATAATAAGAAAATAAAGAAAACGCATTGAAAGAGAAGGTGTGTCCAAACTGCACTGTATGTAAAGACTAGCAGTTTTCCCAAACACATCACACCCATTCTGAAAAAAATGCAAAAATATTAAATTAGTATTCTGTTTATCATATGATCCTGGTTTAATGCCAAACAAGCATATTTGTCAAACTGACAGATGTTGATTTTAGCGCTTTTAGTTTCAGTGGAGTCCTGTTTTCTCATTTACAATATTTTATGTATATTGATGCTAAAACTCAGTCTTTAAGCACAATTATAATCTCACTGTATTGGACATTCATCACAGCTAAATAAGTATTTCTGTAAAACTATTGTTTATGTTGTGGTATCTATTTATGTATCTATTTACACAGTGGGGTTTGAAAGTTTGGGCACCCCAAGCAAACATTTTATTAATGTGCATAAAAAGGCAAAACGGATGGAAAAAATCTCCAAAAGGCATCATGATAGATTAGACATTCATATAATATGTCACACAAAAGTTAATTTATTTCTTTTGTAGCAGCCCAGAGTCTTTAATCTTGTTGAAGGTATCTTCGCCCATTCTTCCTTCCAAAAGTCTTCCAGTTTTGAGATATCTGGGCTGTCTGTCCACACTGTTCTTTTAAGGTTATCCATAGATTTTACATTATGTTGGGCAGGAGAGATTGTGAAGGCCATGGCAAAATCTTCAGTTTACGCCTCTTGACACCATGAAGATGTGTTTAGGATCATTACCTTTGTAGTGAAGCCATCCTCTCTTAACTTCAGCTTTTTCAACAGATGACATCAAGTTGGGTCCAAATTTGCTGAAATTTGATAGAATCCATTTTTCCTTCTACTCGTGAAAGTTCCCTGTCCACTGGCTGCAATACAACCCCAAAGCATGATTACCCCCCCCATGCTTACAGCTGGACAGAGGTCTTTTCATTAAATTGGGCCCTTTCTTCTCCAAATGTGCCTTGTTCCGGCAAAATAGTTCTATTTTAACCTCATGGTCCGCAGAACGTTCCCACAATGCATCAGGCTTGTCTATGGTTTTTTGCAAACTTCAAAACCTGATTTTTGGTGAGGCGTAGAAGATTTTCTTCTGATGAGTCTTCCATGAAGACCATGTTTGTAGAGTATCTCTTTATAGTGGAATGTGTAGCCCACTCCAGGGTCTCCAGTCTTTCTGGTGGATTGGGCAGTCTAAGGGGGTCTGGACTTGCTTTTCTCCCAATCCTGCGAGCTGATATGTTCTTGGTCTTCCAGATTCTTTAACTTCCACTGTTCCTGATGACTTCTTAGCATCCCAAAAGACGGAGAATTGGCATCTGAAATCCTTTGCTATCTTCTTCTTCTTCTCCTGCTTTGTGAGCGTCAACATTTTCACTTTCAGTTTCTAGACAACTGCTTAGAAGAGCCATGGTGTTTATTGTTGGGGGGGGGGGGGGGGGGTCAGAAGGCTGGGCATTTAAAACCTTAAGATTGACATCACCTGGTCTTTCCAGACCTGATTGAGAACAATCCATGACCCTGTCAGGTCTCAGCTTTCCAAAGGGGGGGGGGCATGCTAGAAACTCTGCAGGGGGCCCAAACCTTTACAGACGCCATTTTTTGTTTCCTGGTATTTTGAAAGTTAAATGATGGAAATAAAATCTAACTTTTTGTAACATATATGAATGTCTAATCTGTCCTGTGATGCCTTTTGGAGATTTTTTCATCTTTCTTGGCTTCTTTGTGCACATTAGTACAAATTTTGGGTTCCCAAACATTCAAACCCCACTGGATTGGGTACACAAAATTTATTTCTGTAATTACTGTTTATTTTATATTAATGTTTGAACCTGGTATGTTGGGTGAATGCACTTTCTATTTCACAATAAAAATAGTTATGATCTATGTACTATATTTAAAAAATAAAATCTGATAAATGAAAAACTTTAGGACATTTTGTTTTAAGTTTCAAACATGTATTTTTATTATTAATTATAGTAGAGATGAGAATTGCTGCTGGGGAGCAAGGGTGCACCTATATGGTTCTAAATAGTACATGTATGTTTTAAATGATAATTAAGGATTTCTTGGAAGGGGACAGGGGTACCTCGTTTGGTTCAGTCATAGAGTCTCCTGGCAGCAGCCAAATGTACCCCGTGGGGCTATGGTAGGACAGGGGAAATAAACTTTAAACTTGTTAATTTTTTAAGCACTGTGTATTTTCAGCTGCGAAGTTTACCCAATCAGTTTTATTTGTGTGTGTGAATATCACGGTAAGTTATAATACTAGCTTAACACAGCCTTACACATCACACAGCGTTAGACAGCATACACAGCTTACACGTGTACACCATGTTACACCGTGTTACACAGCTTACACAGCGCTACACCGTGTTACACCATGTTACACCGTGTTACACAGGCTTACACAGCTTACACAGCGTTACACAGCCTTACACAGCGTTAGTAACAGCCTTACACAGCGTTACACAGCGTACACAGCTTACACAGCTTACACAGTTACAGCTTAACAGCGTACACAGCTTACACAGCCTTACACAGCCTTACACAGCGTACAGCAGCGTACACGCGTTACACGCAGCGTTACACGCAGCGTTACACAGAGTTATAGAGCGTACATTGCTAGGTTTAAGTTTTAAGAAATAAAGCCAGTTGAGCCAGAACCAGATCTTTGTCCACAGAGTGTTTTTAGCTCCAGTAAAAGAATAATGTCTGTTCAAACCAACACGCCCAAACCAAATATATCCTCAAAATCCTGGACCTAGACAGAGTCGATGGAGACCCACCACGCAAAGTTGCCATGGTAACGTTAGTAGCTGTAAGAGGCAGAAGAGTTCTATTATTTTAGAAGAAGTTCACGGTAATCAAGGCGGAGGAAAGCGAAGCAAGATTGAGTCGATTCAGAAAACCACGTTGAAAAGCAAGTAAAGAAATGAAAGGAGCAGATATGGTCTCAAGGGAGATGATAAACTGCTTCACAAGTAAGATGTTCCCCAGAACTTCTACAAACTACTAATTTTTTTCTATTTTATTGCCACTCTTCATTCTAACCCCAACCGGCCGTCAGACACCGCCTACCAAAGCCTGGGCTGACCGAGGTTTCTGCCTAAAAAGAAGTTTTTCCTCGCCACTGTCGCACGTTGCTTGCTCTGGAGGAAACTGTTAGAACTGTTGGGTCCTTGTAAATTCTGGAGGGTGGTCTATCTGTAAAGTGTCTTGAGATAACTCTTGTTATGAATTGATACTAAAATAAATTGAATGAATTGAAAAAAATGTCTGAAAATACCACTACATTGCACAAATCTCTGTTGTCTTAATCCCATCCGATCAACATGAAAAACTAAATGCATAGTTCACACGCATCACTGAATCCAGCCAAGGAATTATTAGGAAGTAAAGTGTGTGCTTCAGAAACCAGCAGGCCTCTTTCAGAGCTAATCAGATGTCGAATGGTCACCACAACTCTGTCACTGAAAGAAAGTGAGATTGAGGATATGAAAAAGGGACAAGAGCATCATCTTCTCCACATAACGACCAGGATGACATTTTGCCATGTGACAGCATATCAACCTACGCAGCAACAAAGGTTCAAAATCAAAGTGTTTCCAGCACCTCATCTGCACGGCTCAGAAGCTGAGGCTCAAAAAAAATGAAAAAGCATGCGCTTGAGGAACAGGAAGAGAAATTAAGACAACAAAATTAACAACATCAGCTTGAAGTTTCCAGAGGACGCATACCTGTTTAGATTTCTTTGGTGTTTAAGGGGTGTATGGAGGAGCAACTTGTTCTCCGAGCTGGCTAACAAAGACAAGTGTTTGAGACCCATCATGTACAGTTTTTTCCTGTGGCATCAGAAAAGATGCTGTATCCCTTGATTTAGACCTTAAAATGCGGCTTTTTATCTAACAAATGGATAAGCAAACCGTCACAATGTGTTGGCTTCAATGCATGAGGAAGAGAAAGCAAAGGAAGTCAAGGACCTAGATTTGGACCATGACTTACTACCTGTTGAGCTCTGGGAGTGCATGGTGCATCAGTCTAACACCTTTAAGTTCAGCATAACCATTCAGAAGACCACAATGACCCAAAGAGGGATCCTTTCAACTCTAAGACCCTTCTTTTAAACAATAAATAGCAATTCAAATGTACCCGAGCTAAACGCTATGTACGACCAGAACAACAGTGACTTCAGAACATAAGTGATGACAGAAATGAGATATTATGCAGGTTAAGGCAACCTCAGCATTGGCTCAAGTTCAAACCTAGGATTTGCCATGAACTGGATTCCCAAAGTCTTTTTCAACAGTAGCCAATCAGATTCAGTTGTAATGTAAGGGTAGACTCAAGGGTTTCATTCAGAAGTAATCAGTAGTATCTTTTAAATAATATGCATACAATAGACTCTGTGTTGTTGCTCTCCGTAATAAAAAACAAATACAAGTACAATAGTACAAGTATACATATAATAAACAATGCAGACTACAGGCACTCAGCATTGGTGTCACTGTTCAGGCAGGTAAGTTGTCGCTTTGTTGACCAGCAGGATCCCCTGAGGATTTTATTAGCCGCCGTATGCCTCATATATTTGTACTGTAGTTGGTCATCTAAAGTATTACTGACAGGCAGATTTTAGGAGAGAGGAAGTAAGCATGATGCACAGCAAATATTTAAGCTCTGATTCACTCAGGAAACATAAAGCAGTGGAGACGATAAAATTTAGCCTTTCAATTTTATCTTTTGAACATAGCATTAAATGAAAAGTTTATTATAATGAACTGCCCGCATCCCTTTCAGTTAAGGTACTGCAGTGCTGTTCATTTTGATGATGAGCAAAATGCAGAGGCTACCTGATGCGCTCCACTGGTCTGTGTCTGGGACTGGGAGCTTGTACTACAGTATAATGTGCATCCAGTTAAATTCATTACACTCTACTGTCAGTTATTATAGTAGCATCATTGAAACTGTTTTTATATCTGTGCTTACAGAAAATTCAAAAGAAAACTAAAAATGTTAAAAGCAGCCATCAAAGTCACCCACTTCCATCAAATGTCCTCTTTTTAGGATGAGATAACACACTTTACTTCTAATCAATAGTTAGGGTAGGGTTAGGGGATTTATTAACTATGTAAAAAAAAATCCCTAACACCACCTTTATTTGAATTGGCTTAAAAAGGTAACCTTTTTAACTCTGAAGCAGCTTACAGTCTCATAAAGCATGGACATTAAGAAAAGTTCTGAACATACTAGACTTCTTCTGTGTGACAGCCGCCCTCCTTACTCCAGTTGCAGTGCCAACATGAAGACACTTTTGAATCGCAGAATGGACAGCGTTTTCTTGAGTTATATCAATTGTCACTTCTGGTTTCTGCGCAAGTGTACTTCTTGTGTTTTCTAACTGTCTTTTGAAAAAAACCCTGCAAGTGTGAAAGCAGAGCAGGGGTCAATTTAAGAAGCAGTTCTTTTGTTTAGCTGTTCATAATGATAACGTCCCAGTCCCAATGCCACCGGAACAATGGAACAGAAAAACTAAGTGCACCTTGCAGCTTTCACAGGTGAGCAGACCGTAGTGGTAACCGGAGACTTTATCTCGCACATGGACACAGCTCGTCCAAAGTCACATCATGTCCGTACTCCATCCTGAAAAAAGGCAGAATCACACGGGGTCTCTTCCCAACAAAGACACAACATACAACAGATTAAAAAGAAAGTGTAAGGACACGCAGTAGTGGAACCAGTCGCTTTGCAAATACACACTTTTGATTAAGTTAAGAAGCAAAAACCAAAGTCTGCAACAAATAAAAACATTGTAAATGCTCTCCTGAGATCCAGGGAGAGGAAATGCACTCAATACCTGTCGGATCAGGAGCTGGATCAAAAACGCAGTGATCTATTAGTTCAATCCCAGGTGTATTAGTTCTTTTACGTTTGAGTCAGGGTTAAATGCTGAGTGTGGAGTGTCCAGAGCATCACTGTTCTCATGTCCAGGAGGGACACTGAGCTCCAGCCATCAGCATGTCCATCACTGGCTCACCGTTTGGGTCTTTGAATATACATACCGTCACGGGTCCACTGGGTGACAGCAGAGGATAAATGATCTGAAAACTGAATGCTGCATTCTGTTTATGAATCATTTCATAGAGTTTATTATACAATGGGTCCCAAATATGAAGACCACACTTCCAGAGGTTTGGATTAATTCAGCACAGTTTGTTTGGATCATACAGTGGTAGGACATGTCTGCTTTATATTATGTATTGTACCGCAGATTTGGTAGGTCAGACTAGTTTTTTTCCTTTTACAACTTGATACATCCAATTTAAAGTGTGTATAGATTTGATTTTATATTTAAATTATTTGATGATTTGAAATGCATGTCAGCTGTTTGTCATAACAGTGTTGGAGGAAAAACCTGCTCTGGTTTATTGCACTTTCTTTAAAACCAATCCACAATTGTCTTTGGCGGGGACGATAGCTCGGACAGAGCCACGGTGCCTCTGCTAAATAGTCTCAGGAAGGAAGTTGTTCTGTGTGAACGTGTGAGTTCAGAGAGATCTGAGGACCAGGGTAACCATAGTCCTCAGATTGACAGAAGTTAGCTAGCTGTCTGGATTTACCTGCAGAGATCTGAGGACCAGGTAACCATAGTCCTCAGATTGGACAGATAGTCTAGCTAGCTGTCTGGATTTACCCTGCAGAGATCTGAGGACCAGGTAACCATAGTCTCAGATTGGACAGATAGTCTAGCAGCTGTCTGGATTTACCTGCAGAGATCGAGGACCAGGTAACCATAGTCCTCAGATTGGACAGATAGTCTAGCTAGCTGTCTGGATTACCCTGCAGAGATCTGAGGACCAGGTAACCATAGTCCTCAGATTGGACAGATAGTTAGTAGCTATCTGGATTTCCCTGCAGAGATCTGAGGACCAGGTAACCATAGTCCTCAGATTGGACAGATAGTCTAGCTAGCTGTCGGATTACCCTGCAGAGATCAGGACCCGGTAACCATAGTCACTTAGAAATCCGCCGCAGGTTAGAGCGCCACCGAAGAAGAGGACGGGGACGGACCATTGATCCTAATGAGGGACATCTAGTGGAATTTCCATGGCATCGAAAGAAATGTTGTTGATCTAGACTCTGTCAGTGTAGTCTCAGTAGGAGAGGACACCCCATTTTTATATATGTATATATATGTGTGTGTGTGTTGGGTTTTGTGTGTACAGGCAAAGATATTGTCTTTAATATACAAACAGAGTGACTGTTGTTGTTTGTAATAATGTTGCTATGTAACAGTAACGGAAGCGTAGAATCTATAATGAATTGAAAGAGTTTCAGACAGATGATCATGTTGAAGCAGCCAGGCCTCTGGATGGCCAGCAGACAGAAGAACTCCAGCATCCACTAGGACGTCCAGGAACAGGAATAGTTTTGTCCAGTATGAGCCAGCAGATGGAGCTGGTTGTATAAAAACCCGAGACTTGACAGTTGATATAAAGACAGCTGTCTCTGCATGTTATCCTTCATTAGGCTTACTAGATACATGACAGGGTAGCACAGAGACATAGGGACGAGTGAGGACAATGAAAACCTGCCTGTATACTATCAAGTTCGTCTGGACACCCCCTTTTCTTTCCGTTCCCTTTTAGTTGTCTTTTCTTTGTCTCATATATTATTAATCTGTAGACATTGTTTTCCTGTGTATTTTGTCTTATTGTCTTCATTCCCTCTCTCTCTCTATACTAAGAATTAATTAGATTAACATTAATTAATAATAAAAATTAGGGAGACCCAGAACGGTTTTTAGTTCTTCCTGGTTTATCAGAGCGGCTACGTTTTCAAGTTTAGATTTAGAAGAACTGACGGCACAAGGAGGACGGACATGGTTCCACAGAATGGCAGTAAACATTTCAATTCTTTTGCGTTATGGAATAAATAACAACTTCACACAAAACTGAAAAAGAGCTTGCTGCATTTGTTAAACTACGGGATAAAACACAATTAGAGGAGGAGCCATCAAAAGTGATGATGGACAATGTTGAGTAGGTTTTTCGTTTCATGTATGGAAAAAGAAAAGTCTTAAATACACATTTAGATGTTTGTTTTCAGACCTACTCCCTTCTCTGTTTACATCTGCAGATTTTGGCAACGCTTGAATGTAAACGGAGTTCAGTAATATAATTCGGATATATGGAGTGTCGTGCTACCATCGCCTACATGCATGACCAGCGTGGCCATTGTGATGACGTACAGCCACAGATTGTAGTTTCTTATTGAGTACCGTAATCAGCCTGTATGGCCACGACACGTTACCTAGCTAAACCTTAGCTAACTTGTTACAGGAGTTAGTAGCTCATGAGTTAGCACGACACAAGATAATATTATTGGTTTTTGGATAAGTAGCTGTAATAAACTGGTTCTGTATTTATCACAGGTATATACTGAGTTTTGAGAACATCATACAATCAAGAGGAAGCTGACGCAGAAGGGTGGGGGGAGGGCACTCCGGAGGGAGATATCAATTAATAGATAGTTTCATACATAGAATCTGAGAAGATTCGACCGGAGCTCATGTTCTGGAACTGTGCGAGGTTGTCAGATCTATATCGTTGCCGGGGTTACTGGATTCGTACTTTGTGACATCTCTCACCACTCGGACGGTTGGCCCCTTTATTATTGGTTGAACAATTCAGCCTCCGGGTACAGTCTAAAAAACAAGGACGTAAGGACGAGGCAAACAAGGGGCCAGCCGGGGCTGTGTTAGGGGGCTGAATAAAGTGTGTTTGACATATAAAGGCACGTAACGTGACAGTAAAGATTGTAGAGCAGGCGGGTGGGGTTGATGGGCTAACGATGTTTGAACTTTTTTGGTCCATCCAGTGTGGACCCGAGACGGAAAGCGACAGCTGAGCATCTGGGAATACAGTGACAGGCGGACGTGAGCCCATCTGCGGGTCTGGGGCAGCTGTGCTTAAACCAGGAGCTAGGGGGGACTGCAGGCCCTCTGGCAGAGCGGCCTTCTGTATGGCAAGTGACGATAGAAAAGGTGAAGCGCTCTCCGGCCATATGTTGACCATGGAAGGAAGCAGAAAGTACGCCGTTCAATCCGCAGTATATTTAATCGTGGCTTGTAATGTCTCTCTAGTGGCTTAGCCACATTATAGTTAGAATTTCAAAGGTGTGGCGGGGTTCCTAAAGGTGACTGAGTTCAATTTTTTTAAAACTTGTATTCTGACTTTAGGATTCTGTCAACATGTGCGTGAGAGTAGATAACCTAACCAATCATCTTTCATTACGCCAAGCATGTCCCACGCCTGCCCATGCCGGGTCACGAACCAATAAGCATAATATAAGGCTGTCATCTTCGGAAACATACAGTTTCCTTGCCACTTTCAATGTCTATTCTGGCAGTCC
>NW_022605626.1:300590-300722 GCF_008692095.1 Etheostoma spectabile | reverse complement strand
TTTAGGAGTTCCTCAAAGTGCTCCTTCCACCGCTCTATTACCTCCCCAGTTGAGGTCAGCAGCGTCCCATCCTAACTGTATACAGCTTGGATGATTCCCCGCTTCCCCCTCCTGAGGTGGCGAACGGTTTTC
>NW_022605626.1:288076-300565 GCF_008692095.1 Etheostoma spectabile | reverse complement strand
TATTAAGTTGTAAAAGGAAAAAAACTAGTCTGACCTACCAAATCTGCAGTACAATACAAATAATAAAAGCAGACATGTCCTACCACTGTAATGATCCAAACAGAAATGTGCTGAATTATACCATACGCCTCGGGAAGTGTGGTTTCATATTGGGACCCATTGTAATAATAAAAACCATGAAATGATTCATAAACAGAATGCAGCATTCAGTTTTCAGATCATTTCCTCTGCTGTCACCCAGTGGACCCGTGACGGTATGTGTATTCAAAGACCCAAACAGGTGAGCCAGTGATGGGACAGTGCTGGTGTGGAGCTTCAGTGTCCCTCCTGGCATGAGAACAGTGATGCTTGGACTCCACACTCAGCATTTAAACCCTGACTCAACAGGTAAAAGAACTAATACACTGGGATTGAACAATAGATCACTCGGTTTTTGATCCAGCTCCTGATCGACAGGTATTGAGTGCATTTCTCTCCCTGGTTCTCAGGAGAGCATTTACAATGTTTTTATTTGTGCAGACTTTGGTTTTTGCTTTTAACTAATCAAAAGTGTAAGTGCAAAGCGACTGGTTCCACTACGTGTGTCCTCACCTTTTTTTAATTTGTGAGTTGGTGTCTTGTTGGGAAGGAGACCCGTGGATTCTGCCTTTTTTCAGGATGGAGTACGGACATGATGTGACTTTTGGACGAGCGTGTCCAGTGTGCGGAGATTAAGTCTCCGGTTACACTACGGTCTGCTCACCTGTGAAAGCTGCAAGGTGCACTTGTTTTTCTGTTCCATTCGTATCCGGTGGCATTGGACTGGGCAGTTATCATTATGAACAGCTAAACAACAAGAACTGCTTCTTTAAATTGACCCCTGCTCTGCTTTCACACTTGCAGGGTTTTTCAAAAGAACAGTTCAGAACAACAAGAAGTACATACTGCGCAGGAAACCGAAGTGCACAATTGATATAACTCAAAGAAAACGCTGTCCATTCTGCAGATTTCAAAAGTGTCTTCATGTTGGCATGCAACTGGAGGTAAGGAGGGCGGCTGTTCACACAGAAGAAGTTAGTATGTTGCAGAACTTTTCTTAATGTCCATGCTTATGAGACTGTAACGCTGCTTCAGAGTTACAAAATGGTTACCTTTTAAAGCCAATTCAAATGAAAGGTGGTGCTGCCATTAGAGGAATTTTTTTCTCACATAGTTTTTAAATAATAAATCCCCTAACCCCTAACCCTAACTATTGATTAGAAGTAAAGGTGTTATCTCATCCAAAAAGAGGACATTTGTGGAAGTGGGTGACTTTGATGGCTGCTTTTAACATTTTTAGTTTTCTTTTGAATTTCTGTAAGCACAGATATAAAAACAGTTTCAATGATGCTACTAATAATAACTGACAGTAGAGTGTAATGAATTTAACTGGATGCACATGTATACGTAGTACAAGCTCCCAGATCCCAGACACAGACCAGTGGAGCAGGTCAGGTTAGCCTGCATTTTGCTCATCAGTCAAACAAATATGAACAGCACTGAGGTACCTTAACTGAAAGGGATTGCGGGCAAGGCATTAATAATAAACTTTTCATTAAATGTCTATGTTCAAAAAGATAAAAATTGAAGGCTAATTTTAAGTCCAGCTGCTTTAATGTTTCCTGAGGGGAATCAAGAGCTTCAAGATTTGCTGTGCATCATGCTTACCTCCTCTCTCCTAAAATCTGCCTGTCAGTATACTTTAGAGACCACAATACAGTACAAATATATGAGGCATACGGGCGGCTAATAAAATCCTCAGGGGATCTGCTGTGGTCAACAAAGCGACAACTTACCTGCCTGAACAGTGACACCAATGCTGAGTGCCTGTAGTCTGCATTGTTTATTATATGTTATATTGTACTATTGTACTATTGTATTGTATTTTTTATTAGGGAGAAGCAACAACACAGAGTCTACATGTATGCATATTATTTCAAAAGATACTACGTGATTACTTACTGAATGAAACCCTGAGTCTACCCTACATACAACTGAATCTGATTGGCTACTGTTGAAAGACATTTGGGAATCCAGTCAAGCAGGAATCCTAGGTTTGAACAGTGAAGCCAATGCTGATGGTGCCTTAAACCTGCATAATATCTCATTTCTGTCATCACTTTATGTTCTGAAGTCATCTGATGTCTGTCGCGACATAGCGTTTAGCTCGGGTACATTTGAATTGCTATTTATTGGTTTAAAAAGGAGGGTTTAGAGTTGAAAGGATCCCTCTTTGGGTCAGTGTTGTCTTCTGAATGGTTATGCTAACTTAAAGGTGTTAGACTGGATGCACCAATGCACTCCCAGGACTCAACAGGTGTAAGTCATGGTCCAAATCTAGGTCTTTGACTTCCTTTTTCTCTCTTCCTCATGCATTGAAGCCAACACATTGTGACGGTTGCTTATCCATTTTGTTAGATAAAAGCCGCATTTTAAGGTCTAAATCAAGGGACAGCATCGTTCTGATGCACAGGAAAAAAATGTACATGATGGTCTCAAACACTTGTCTTTGTTAGCGCAGCTCGGAGAACAAGTTGTCTCCATACACCCCTTAAACACCAAAGAAATCTAAACAGGTATGCGTCTCTGGAAAAATTCAAGCTGATGTTGTTAATTTGTGTCTTAATTTCTCTTCGTTCCTCAAGCGACATGCTTTCATTTTTTTGAGCCTAGCTCTCTGAGCGTGCAGATGAGGTGCTGGAAACATTTGATTTTGAACCTTTGTTGCTGCGTAGGTTTGATATGCTGTCACATGGCAAAAGTCATCCTGGTCGTTATGTGGAGAAGATGGATGCTCTTGTCCCTTTTTCATATCCTATGAATCTCACTTTCTTTCAGTGACAGAGCTTTGTGGAGCATTGACATCTGCAGTTAGCTCTGAAAGAGGCTGCTGGTTCTGGAAGCCACACTTACCTTCCTAAATAATTCCTGGCTTGGATTCAGTGATGCGTGTGAACTATGCATTTAGTTTTTCATGTTGATCGGATGGGATTAAGACAACAGAGATTTGTGCAATGTAGTGGTATTTTCAGACATTTTTCAATTCAATTCAATTTATTATAGTATCAATTCATAACAAGAGTTATCTCAAGACACTTACAGATGACCACACTCCAGAATTTACAAGGACCCAACAGTTCTAACAGTTTCCTCAGAGCAAGCAACTAGTGCGACAGGGGCGAGGAAAAACTTCCTTTTAGGCAGAAACCTCGTCAGCCCAGGCTCTTGGTAGGCGGTGTCTGCGGGCGGTTGGGGTTTAGAATGAAGAGAGTGGCAATAAAAATAGAAAAAATTAGTAGTTTGAAGTTCTGGGGAACATCTTACTTGTGAAGCAGTTTATCATCTCCCTTGAGACCATATCTGCTTTCATTTTTACTTGCTTTTCAAGCTGGTCTGAATCGACTCAATCTTGC
The DNA here is from genome assembly GCF_008692095.1 of Etheostoma spectabile. NCBI lineage: Eukaryota > Metazoa > Chordata > Actinopteri > Perciformes > Percidae > Etheostoma > Etheostoma spectabile. The sequence goes on along the minus strand of NW_022605626.1, from coordinate 297,134 downwards.
TTCGCTTTCTCGCCTTGATTACCGTGAACTTCTTTCTAAATAATAGAACTCTTCTGCCTCTTACAGCACAACGTTACCATGGGCAACTTCAGCCGTAGGTGGGTCTCAGCTGACTCCTGTCTAGGTCCAGGATGTTGAGGATATATTTGGTTTGGGCGTGTTGGTTGAAAGACATTAGTCTTTTACTGGAGCTAAAAAACACTGTGGACAAAGATCTGGTTCTGGCTCAAACTGCTTTATTCTTAAAACTTAACACCTAGCAAATGGACGCTCTATAACTCTGTGTAACGCTGCGTGTAACGCTGGTGTAACGCTGCGTGTAACGCTGTGTAAGGCTGTGTAAGGCTGTGTAGGCTTTGTAAGCTTGTTAAGGCTGTGTAACGCGGTGTGTAGGCTGTGTAAGGCTGTGTAACGCTGTGTAAGGCTGTGTAAGGCTGTCTAACGTGTGTAAGGCGGTACGTGTGTAGGCTGTGTAGGCTGTGTAACACGGTGTAACATGGTGTAACACGTGTGTTGTAACGCTGGGTAAGGCGGTAAACGTGTTGTAACATGGTGTAACACGTGTAAGGCTTGTAAGCTGTCTAACGCTGTGTAGGCTGTGTAAGGCTGGTTTAAGCTAGTATATAAACTTAACGTGATAATTCACACACACAAATAAAACTGATTGGGTAAACTTCGCAGTGAAAATACACAGTGCTTAAAAATAACAAGTTTAAAGTTTATGTCCCACCTGGTCCTACCATAGCCCCACGGGGGTACATTGGCTGCTGCAGGACTCTATGACTAGACCAAACGAGGTGAGCCCTGTCCCCTTCCAAGAAATCCTTAATATCATTTAAAAAACATACATGTAACTATTTAGAACCATAAGGGGACACCCTTGCTCCCCCAGCAGCAATTCTCATCTCTACTATATTAATATAATAATAAAATAACAGTTTGAAAACTTAAAACAAAAGTCCTAAAGTTTTTCATTTATCAGATTTTAGTTTTTAAATATAGTACATAGAGTCATAAAATTTATTGTGAAATATGAAAGGTGCATTCACCAACATACCAGGTATCAAACATAATATAAAATAAACAGTAATTACAGAAATAAATTTTGTGTACACAATACAGTGGGGTTTGAATGTTTGGGAACCCAAAAATTTGTACTAATGTGCACAAAGAAGCCAAGAAAAGATGAAAAAATCTCCAAAAGGCATCACATGACAGATTAGACATTCATATAGTTACAAAAAGTTAGATTTTATTCCATCATTTACACTTTCAAATAACAGGAAACAAAAAAATGGCGTCTGTAAAGGTTTGGGCCCCCTGCAGAGTTTCTAGCATGCCCCCCCCCTTTGGAAAGCTGAGACCTGACAGGGTCATGGATTGTTCTCAAATGGTCTGGAAAGACCAGGTGATGTCAATCTTAAGGTTTTAAATGCCCAGACTCATCTGAACCCCCCCACCCCCCCCCCCCAACAATAAACACCATGGCTTTTAAGCAGTTGTCTACGAAACTGAAAGTGAAAAAGTTGACGCTCACAAAGCAGGAGAAGAGAGAAGAAGATAGCAAAGGATTTTCAGATGCCAATCTCCTCTTTTGGAATGCAATTAGAAGTCATCAGGAACAGTGGAAGTTAAGATACTGGAAGACCCAGAACAATATCAGCTCGCAGGATTGGGGAGAAAAGCAAGTCCAGACCCCCGTTAGACTGCCCAATCCACCAGAAAGACCTGGAGACCCTGGAGTTGGGCTACACCATTCCACTATAAAGAGATACTCGTACAAACATGGTCTTCATGGAAACTCATCAGAAGAAAATCTTCTACGTCCTCACCACAAAAATCAGGTTTGAAGTTTGCAAATGAACACATAGACAAGCCTGATGCATTGTGGGAACACGTTCTGGGACCGATGAGGTTAAAATAGAACATTTTGCCGGAAGAGCAAAGGCAATTTGGAGAAGAAAGGGCCCAGAATTAATGAAAGAACCTCTGCCAGCTGTTAAGCATGGGGGGGGTAATCATGCTTTGGGGTTGTATTGCAGCCAGTGGCACAGGGAACATTTCACGAGTAGAAGGAAAAATGGATCTATCAAATTTCAGCAAATTTTGGAGCAACTTGATGTCATCTGTGAAAAAGCTGAAGTTTAAGAGAGGATGGCTTCTACAAAGGATAATGATCCTAAAAACATCTTATGGTGTCCAGGGCGTTAACTGAAGATTTTGCCATGGCCTTCACATCTCCTGACCTCAACATAATGTAAAATCTATGGATAAACCTTAAAAGAACAGTGTGTGACAGACAGCCCAGATATCTCAAAGAACTGGAGACTTTTGGAAGGAAGAAGGGCGAAGATACCTCAACACAGAATTAAAGCTCTGGGCTGCTACAAGAAGAAATAAAATTAACTTTTGTGACATATTATATGAATGTCTAATCTATCATTTGATGCCTTTTGGAGATTTTTTCATCCGTTCTTGTTCTTTATGCACATAATAAAATGGTTGCTTGGGGTGCCAAACTTTCAAACCCCACTGTGTAAATGATACATAAATAGATACCACATCTATAACATAAGGTTTTACAGAAATACTTATTTAGCTGTGATGAATGTCCAATACAGTGAGATTATAATGTGCTTAAAGACTGAGTTTTAGCATCAATATATGATAAAATATTGTAAATGAGAAAACAGGACTCCACTGAAACTATAAGGCGCTAAAATCAACAATCTGTCAGTTTGACAAATATGCTTGTTTGGCATTAAACCAAGGATCATATGATAAACAGAATACTAATTTATATTTTTGCATTTGTTTCAGAGATGGGTGTGGATGTGTTTGGGAAAAACTGCTAGTCTTTAACATACAGTGCAGTTTGGAACACCTTCTCTTTCAATGCGTTTCTATTCATTATTATTTATATTGAGATTCTCTCTGAAGCAGCAAAACTATGAATGAACACATATGGAATATGTACTTAACAAAAAGTAGAAATAACTGAAAACATGTCTTAAATTCCAGTCCCCCAAAGTAACCCCCCCCGGCTTCTTTGATAGTGCTGCAAACCCTTGGAGTTCTCTCAATGAGCTTCATGGTAGTCAGTTGAAATGGTTCATTCACAGGTGGGCCTGTCAGGGTTAATTAGTGGAATTTCTTTCCTTATTAATGAAGTTGGGACCCTCAGTTGTGTTGTGGAGAAGTCAGGTTGATATACAGCCGACAGCCTATTGGGACGACTGTTAGAATTTAATTATGTACAATGTAGTGTAAGAGAAAAATAAAAACAAAATGTAACCATGGCAAATGTCTTAGACGTTATGTAAAACTAAGCTGTTTTCTTGCTTGTGTGTGTGTGTGTGTGTGTGGTGTGTGTGTGTGTGTGTGTGTGTGTTGTGTGTGTGTGTGGGTGTGTGTGTGTGTGGTGTGTGTGGTGTGTGGTGTGTCAAATTTGGCCAACTTCCTATTCAAACATGTAAAAAGTACTGCTTACATAATTTTTATTGGACAAGGGTTCACAATATTCCCAGGAACAGCTGTTAATAAAACAAGAGATTTCACAATTTCAGAAAATTCTTTAAAAAGTCTCTATAAAAAAGTTATAATGTTTGCAAATATGAACGATTAAGATTGCAGATCCATGGGGCCAAAAAAAACACACACATACATTCAACACATACATATAGTAATATCAATTATGAGGACTATACAGACCATAGTCACATCAGACCTGGGATCTTACGGCCGGGGCCACATCGGCCCTTTGTGCGTCCCAGTCCGGCCGCGTGTTGCCAATCATAAATTACAAAAACATTAAAAAATATCTATGCGAGTGTGCAATACAACGGTGCTGCTTTTGTTTTGAAAAGCGTATTTGTATTACTCCGTGTGGACATATGCACGTGGTGATGTGAGTGAAGGTGAACAGCGGCAATCACAAATTACAAAATAAATTTAAAAAAACATCTATGTCGTGGTGCATAACAACGTGTGCTTTTATTATGAAAAGTGTTATTTATGACAGTATGTGTGCGTAACTGTGAGTGAAGGTGCACAGCGACGAGTGATGCCCGGTTACCCCCCCCAGGATGTTCCGCTCACGCTAAAAAGAAAAGTTGATGATGAATGCGGTGTTTCAACAAGACATGGACTGCCAAGTACTTCTTTACAGAAATTAAAGGTAAAGCCGGGTAAATCCAGACAGCAGTAGATTAATTTAAAACAGGTTTGGATGCCATAAGTTAGCTATGAAGTTAAAAACTTTATTGGATGATAATACTTTTTTTAGTTAAATCTCAGGTCAAAGTTGACCCCACACAGAAGGCATGTGCAACTTTCTACCACATCAGTGGTTAAGATAAACTACAGCAACCTAAAGGAAGAGAGCTGGAACAGCAGCAGGCGGCCAGGCTGTAATCCCACTCAGGTGTTCCAGCTTACTGACGGTCACCAGAGACACGGCTCAACCTCATCAACACAGCACAAACAGTAAATGCAGCATTTTATTGTGGAATCAGCACAGTTACAGCAGTTTGTAACTCTTGTTTCTGACTGTATTTTATAGAAAGTACTTGCAGTGTCATTAATTTCTAAGTCATTTAAAAACAGCGTTAAACTCTATTCCTTTAGTCTTCTTCCCTGTATGTACACATTTTAGATGTTTCTGGAAGTGAATTACCTGTTATTTTTTACATTTTGTGGTCTGTAGTGTTTTAGTGTGAGAGCAAAGCATTAAGCTCATTTTCAAATATTCACATACGTTAACTTTAATTAGTTTTTACCCAAATTGGACCAACATTAGCCTCCCAAACTCCTGTTTTGGAAGTCCCCTCCAATATTATAACATCACCTACTACTACTGGATTATTTTAGCCCTGTCACCTCCACTGAATAGTTATAATAGGATCTTGAAAAGATTTGCTGCTGGTTGTGACAATAATAATGCCATCACTGAACCACTGACCCATGTATTTAATAGCCATTACCAAAGGATATTATGCTGCAGGAATTAAAACAGCCCAAATATCTCCATTCACAAAGCTGATGATCTGTTAATTTTCATAAACTACAGACCCGTTCCCATTTCACCTGCCTTCTCAAGATTCTTAAAAAGCTTTCCTACAACAGATTGCTTAATTATCTGACAGCAATGACACAATATTAAATTCAGTATGTTTCAGGAAATTCAATTCAATTTCAATTCATTTAATTTATAGTATCAATTCATAACAAGCGTTATCTCAAGACACTTTACAGATAGAGCAGGTCTAGACCCACACTCCATAATTTACAAGGACCAACAGTTCTAGTAGTTTCTCCAGAGCAAGCAACAGTGCGACAGTGGCGAGGAAAAACTGCCTTTTGGTAGAAACCTAGACAGACCCAGGTCTTGGTAGGCGGTGTCTGACGACCGGTTGGGGTTAGAATGAAGAGTGGCAATAACAGACCCAAAAGATAGTAGTTGTAGTTGTTCTTTGTCGCAGGTCATGGCACAGACGGGCATGTGTGCATTACAAGGCACAGCAGGACGTAGTAGGACGTAGCAAGGCACAGCAGACAGAGCGTAGCAGGATGTAACCTGGCATCGCAGAACGTGTAGCGGGACCATTGCGACAGCTGTTACCCTGATTTTGGAGCCTCCCTGATGCAAGGAAACATGCTGGGCAAAAAAGAACATAAGGAATCCGGGGGATGAATCCCCAGAGCTAGGTTAGTAACACGCATTTTGGGACGTGCATGCACACAAATGCAAAGTATGAAAGATAGAGACAGAGAGGAGGTCAGTGTGTCAAAGAAAAGCCCTGTCACTTGCATGGCTATTACTTATCTTTTAAATGAACTAAACAAAGCAAAGGACAAGAAAGGAGACACAGTAGTATCTTTTTAGACTATCAAAAACATTGACACTTGACCGTATATTTTACTCCTAAAACTAAATCACTTTGAACTGGAAGATCAGGCACTGTAGTGGTTCACTAGTTATTGTGTTATAGACTACAGTACTTTGCATTTAAAGGAGTGAATTCTCCCTTCATTGTGACAGAACTGTGGTGCCTCCAGGGATCAATCCTCGGGCCACTGATGTTTAATAAACATTAAGGATTTGACAATACATCAGGTCAGCTCACTAAAATGCATTTGCTGATGATAGGAGTCAGTTTATTCACACACAAATCCCAACAATCATGAGGGTTGTTTATGAACAACTGGTAAAAATCTCAAATGGTTGAAAAAATCACAAATTATCTTCACATATTAAGAAAATACTTTATTTTGTTTGGTAACAGCCATAAACAGGTCCACGTCAATTTAACTGCGACGACTGACAGAGTAATAGTTCATGTAAAATCAATTTTTTCCTTGGTGTACTTAATGATAAAAACTTATCCTAGAAACATCTTTATTATTACATCCAAATAGCAAAAAGCATTGGAATAACTGGACTAATTTGTTATCTCCTCAAAAAAAGTCTCCCTCAGTCTCCTGTGATTCTCATTCTATGATAAGCAAGGGTTAGGGTTAGGAGCAGTTGAATCGTAGGTCCTCAGTTCCAAAATGTCACATAACCTCTCTTTTGACAAATTGGCATTCTTAGGATTTATCAAATCAACGATCTCTCAAGATACCAGTTTGTTCATGGATCGTTGAACAAAACCTACCTTGCTCCGGCCCCCTCAACTTGAACACTTAATCCCAAATCAGAATTTATTATAGAGGTTATAAAAATAGGAATTCTCCCCCCCCCCCAAAAAATGTCTTCTATCATTCAAATAATCTGTAAACATATTTTACTGTACCAGTAGTCCAAATCTTCTTTTGTTTTTCCTTTCTTTTATTTTTCTTTAGTCTTTTTTTCTCCCTTATTTACAGTTGCAAGAAAAAGTATGTGACCCCCTGGGGATTAGGGAGTTTGCATGAATTGGTCATAAAATGAGCTCTAAACTTTATCTAAGTCACAACAATAGAAAACCACAGTCTGCTGAAAATAATACTCACAAACATTAGACGTTGCCATGGTTTATTCCATCCATCCATCCATCCACTTCGACCGTTATCCGGTATCGGGTCGCGGGGGCAGCAGCTCCAGTAGGGGACCCCAAATCCCTTTCCGAGCCACATCAACCAGCTCCGACTGGGGGATCCCGAGGCGTTCCAGGCCAGGTTGGGAGATATAATCCTGCACCTAGTCCTGGGTCTTCCCGAGGCCTCCTCCCAGCGGACGTGCTGGACCACCTCTCTAGGGAGGCGCCCAGGAGGCATCCTTACCAGATGCTCAAAAACCATCAACTGGCTCCTTTCAAAGCGAAGGAGCAGCGGCTCTACTCCGAGCTCTTTCGGATGACTGGCTTCTCACCTATCTCTAAGGGAGACGCCAGCCCCTCTGAGGAAACCCATTTTGGCCGCTTGTACCCTGGATCTCGTTCTTTCGGTCATGACCCAGCTTCATGACCTTAGGTGAGGGTAGGAACAAAAATTGCCCGGTAGACGAGAGCTTTGCCTTTGGCTCAGCTCCCCTTTTCGTCACAAAGTGCAATAAATAGAATGTAATACCGCACCGGCTGCTCCGATTCTCCGACCAATCTCACGCTCCATGGTCCCCTCACTCGCAACAAGATCCAAGGTACTTAAACTCCTTCACTTGGGGTAAGGACTCACTCCTACCTGAAGAAAGCACTCCATCGGTTTCCTGCTGAGAACCATGGCCCTAGATTTAGAGGTGCTGATCATCCCAGCTGCTTTACATCAGAGTACGACCGATCCAGTGAGTGCTGAAGGTCACAGACCGATGATGCCATCAGGACCACATCATCTGCAAAAAGCAGCGATGAGATCCGACCCACCAAACTGCACCTCCCCGCTCCGAATACGCCTCGATATCCTGTCCATAATATTATAAACAGGATTGGTGACAAAGCGCAGCCCTGGTGGAGGCCAACCCTCACCTGGAACGAGTCCAACTTACTGCCGAGAACCCGGACACAGTCTCGCTTTGGTCATACAGAGATGGATGGCCCTGTGAAGGGACCCCTCACCCATACTCCGCACCACATCCCACAGTTTCTCCGGGGGACCGGTCATAGCTTTCCAGATACCAAATACATTTAGATGGTGGGCATGCTCCCAGGCTCCCCAAGATCCTTGAAAGAGTAAAGATCGATCCGTAGTTCCACGACCCGAAGGAATCCGCATGTGTCCTCCAATCGAGGTTCGACAAACGGCCGAACCCTCCTCCAGCACCTTGGAGTAGACTTTACCTAGGAGGCGAGAAGTGTGATACCCTGTAATGGTTCCCCCTTTTTGAAGAGGGGAACCACCACCCCAGTCTGCCACTCTTAGGCACTGTCCCAGACTTCCAATGCATGTCCACCAAGACAGCCCCTCCACACCCGACGCTTCAGCATTTCTGGAGGATCTCATCAATCCCTGGGGTTTGTCGCGTGGAGGTGTTTGACTACCTCAGAGACCTCCACAGGGAAATTGACGACAATCCCCAATCCTCCAGCTCTGCCTCCACCACAGAGGACGTGTCAGCTGGATTTAGGAGTTCCTCAAAGTGCTCCTTCACCGCTCTATTACCTCCCCAGTTGGGGCAGCAGCGTCCCATCCTAACTGTATACAGCTGGGATGATCCCGCTTCCCCCTCCTGGTGGCGAACGGTTTCCAGAGAAGCACCTTGGTGCGACCGAAAGTCCTTCTCCATGTCTTCTCCAAACTTCTCCCACACCCGCTGCTTTGCCTCTGTCACGGCAGAGGCTGCAGCCCTTCGGGCCCGTCGGTACCTTGCAACTGCCTTTGGAGTCTCGGAAAGAATCCTTCTTCAGTCGGATGGCTTCCGACTGAATCACATCATCACACTGATTGGAGTCAAGGTTGGCTCATTGGAGTCAAGGTTGGCTCACTCCTGGCTCCAATTAGGCGCACATGTTATGTTCAAGTAAACCATGGCAACGTCTAATGTTTGTGGAGTATTATTTTCAGCGGACTGTGGTTTTCTATTGTTGTGACTTAGATGAAGTTTAGAGTACATTTTATGACCAATTCATGCAAAACTCCACGTAAT
>NW_022605626.1:280290-288066 GCF_008692095.1 Etheostoma spectabile | reverse complement strand
TTAGATTTCGCTTTTTCATGCAACAGAAATTGTTCATTTCTTCTTCTTTCTTTTTTTTAATAGATTATGTGTTTTCTATATGCTACGTTTCGTTGTACTATTTTAGGGAACACAACATGCCAAGCCCATTGAGGGTTTTCTAGGGTTTCCTTTGCATGTTTTGTTTACATGTTTCATTTTTTGTAATGTAACACTGTTGTTTTTTACATGTGCTTAATTAATAAATCAAATCAAATCTGCCCATTAGCACAGTGCAGATTTCAGTGAAAAGCAGCTTGAAAAACTGCTAAAAACAAAACACCTGTTCCTGTCAGCTGTTCGTGCAGATCGGATGCGAGGTGGCAGAAACAAGTTTGGTCCGATGTACAAGCGAGATCGTGCCCTGAAGCAGCAGAGAAAGGCTCTGGTCCAAGCAATGAGACTCAGAACCAGCCACAGCCAACCTCTGGTCTACTCTGACTTGACCTTTCACACCAGCCCACTGCCCCCAGCAAAGAATGACCCTATGAGCTACCAGGCTCCGTCACTGTGTTCACTCTCACTGTCATCCAACTCTCCTAATGCCCCCCAGTACCAGTGTGCTGTCTTCTCAAACTCGACCAGGAAGTCCAGGCACAGCAGCAACTGGTCTCCAGGCTCTGCTACAACAGTCAGCTTACACCCAGGACCTTTCTCTCCACATGGCCCCAGGATGCCTGAGCTTGTGATGGAGCTTGTGCGATGTGATCCAGATGAGGTCCAGCTGCAGAGTAAGATCAGTGCTGGTCTCCTGCGGGAGCAGCCAGACCACCCCAGCACCTTCAGACTGCTGTGCCTCCTGGCTGACCACACGCTGCTCTCCATTGTAGAGTGGGCTCGCACATCCGCCTTCTTCAAACAACTTAAGGTCAGATTGATTATTACACCACACACACACTCAGCAGCCAAGTTTTACACTATGTTCATCATGTGTGTTCATGTTGTTCTTCAGCTTCATCTGAAACTTTCCACATTTGAGATGACTTCTTACATTCTAGTTTGATAAAATCATTGCTACTGAATACCAGTTCCTCAAATTCATGCTAAACCTCTACGCATTAAATACTTTATAACGAGGAGATTGTCAACACATAAAGGAACTTCATCCTTCAGTTTTTTAAAACATTCAACATCAACACATCTAAACAATCATGTTTTTTATTGGACAAGAAGGATGAGAAGTAACTAAAGCTGTCAGACAAATGTAGTGCAGTAAAAAGTAAAGTATTCACCACTGACATGTAGTGGAATACATGTAGAAGGTAGTAGACCACACATATTGCCTTTGATCTGTTTAAATCATTTCTACATTTGATGCAACTGTGCTCCATTCTTATGACTCCTTATTTCCTTAATTTAAGTCAAACGTAGCATAGGACTTTATAATTTGTCAGAGAGTCAGAGAAGTGTTTCCCCAGCTTCACGCGCTGCTTCCTGTCAGACAGGAAGTCTGTGATCCACCTGCACGTGGAGTCAGACACATGCAGCTGGGACAGCTTGTCCTGTAGCAGGTGGTGTTGAAGGCAGAGCTGAAGTCCAAAAAAACAGATCCTGGCGTAGGTTCTTGAGGAGTCCAGGTATAGAGGTAAACAGTGGGGCTCAAAAGTTTGGGCACCCCAGGTAAAGATTTACATTAATGTGCATAAAGAAGCCAATAAAAGATGGAAAAATCCCCAAAAGGCATCAAATGACAGATCAAATGACAGATTAGACATTAGACGGACAAAAAGTTCTATATTAACCTCATCGGTCCACAGAACGTGTTCCCACAATGCATCAGGCTTGTCTGAATGTTCGATTGCAAACTTCAAATGTTGATTTTTGTGGTGAGGACGTAGAAGAGGTTTTCTTCTGATGAGTCTTCCATGAAGACCATGTTTGTACGAGTATCTCTTTATAGTGGAATGGTGTAGACCAACTCCAGTGTCTCCAGGTCTTTCTGGTGGACCGGTCAGTCTAACAGGGGTTTGGACTTGCTTTTCTCCCAGTCTTGCGAGCTGTTCTGATATTGTTCTTGGTCTTCCAGATCTTTAACTTCCACTGTTCCTGATGACGGCCGTTTCTTAATTACATTAACAACAGAGGAGATTGTCATCTGAAAATCCTTTGCTATCTTCTTCTAGCCTTCTCCTGCTTTGTGAGCGTCAACTATTTTCACTTTCAGTTTTCTAGACAACTGCTTAGAAGAAGCCGTGGTGCTGATTGTTGGGGGGGGGGGGGTCAGATGAGTCTGGGCATTTAAAACCTTAAGATTGACATCACCTGGTCTTTCCAGACCATGATTGAGAACAATCCAGGACCCTGTCAGGTCTCAGCTTTCCAAAAGGGGGGGGGCCATGCTAGAAACTCCGCAGGGGGCCCAAACCTTTACAGACGCCATTTTTTTGTTTCCTGTTATTTTGAAAGTGTAAATAATGGAAATAAAATCTAACTTTTTGTAACATATATGAATGTCTAATCTGTCATTTGATGCCTTTTGGAGATTTTCCCATCGTTTCTTGGCTTCTTTATGCACATTAATACACATTTATACCTGGGGTGCCCAAACTTTCGAGCCCCACTGTACATTACCTTCCAAAACGACAGTAGAAGGTGGTCAGGTTGTTTGCCAGGTGCCGGTCATTGATGGGGGGGGGGGGGGGGGTAGTTGTTGATCTGTGTAAGCCCCCCTCGAGACAAAAACCAAATCATTAGCTGAGACCTGTTGTTTTTTCAGAGTACAGTCTTTTAGCATTGCTCACTTGCTTCCAGTCCCCGTCCCTAAGCGTAACATCCTTCATAGTTTGGCTATGAACCAGTTGTATTATTATTATAGTTGTACCTCACCATGGTACGTGATGGTTTACAGCGGTCCTCACAGCAGCCTTTGTGTACTCACCCAGACTGGTGGTAGCAGTCCTGGGGATGTCACTGGTGATAACATCCCTGTCTGGGGAGATCTGCCACAGCTTCACTAGTCCACTGCGTACATGTCCTCACAACAGCTGTAGAAAGTTTGATTTTCTGGCTAGACGAGGGAATCAGATGGATCATGACTTTTTTATGAAAAATGTCTATCAAATAAATCAGTATAAAATTCCTTCAAGTGGTCTGTACACTAAGCAACCCCAAATTGACACTGTGTCTGCATGGTTGAGAAACCAAGGTCATGTTTAAACAGGACGTTCCTAAACTACATCACACTAGCAGTATAATGTATGTCCATCCAGACTGCAATATCTCCACAACTTTTATCCTTGTGAGTGTGCTAACAGAGCCCTTGTTTCATTTGGAGTTAGCTCAGTGTTGTCGTGATGAGCTTGTTCTCTCTGCTCCAAGGTGAACGACCAGATGAAGTTGCTGCACAGCTGCTGGAGTGACCTGCTGCTGCTGGACTTCATCTCCAGACAGGTTCTGTTTGGCAGGGAGGGCCGCCTGCTCCTGGTCACTGGGCAGGAGGTAACTCTGCTCTGCATGTCTCTCTACTTTCTGGCATTTTTATTTGTACTAATGAAAAGATATTTTCTATTACATTGTCTTCTGTCTTGAGGTCAATATTAAATATTTTATGTGTGTATGGCCCTGTGAAGGGGGGAGGTTATTTAGGGACACAGGTAATTTGCGCTCTCTCTCTCAGCTTGCAGTTTCAGGAAGTGTAGCAGGGTGTACATGTGTGAAAGCTCAAACTTGATTGTAAGTTATGTACCGTGAAATATATCAAATACAGTAAAATGTAACTGAGATGTTCAGCGTATTGTTTTGGATTTTCCTTAACCCTTGTCTGCTAATCAGGTCAAATTGACCCATTTCAAATTTTTACAAGAAGAAAAATGGAACAAATTACATTTTTTCTACCTGAAATCAACGGCCTTACCTTATTTCCTGTGATAAACATGTATTCCTGACTCAGTTCAGAACATTATTCTGGATATGACACTTATGTTGTTTCCATAGTGGATTTTTAACATGAACTATAACCTTTTGACAAAAAACAAACCCCACTTCCATTTTTAATTGTGTGTTAGTAGAGACTGATGCATTCCCTAAACATATACTGTTATCTCAGCTGTGGGATATTGAGATTAAGACAATATTTGTTAATGGATAATTAAGTAAAATTTTATTTCAGAATTGTTTTTGAAACCCCAAATAAGTCCCAGGTCAATTTGACCCGAGGGACACTAGAGGGTCCCGAAGGTGAAGACAACACAAGGGTTAATAGTGCCTAGTATTAGTATGTATAAAACATGCTGCTGGTCTAATTGAAACCTAAATGACTAAGACTGTCTGACCACTCTATTAAATGCATTGTGTCTTAAAATATGCTGGAAAGTGGGCTATTATTGTCTTGAATTTTTTATTGGGACTGTCTTTGAGTGCAACACTGTAACAGGCATTTACGTCTACAATTTGTTTTCTTTCTTAGACGGGCGCTGCCCAATCTTAGGTCTCAGAGATAGCTTTAGAGACCCCTTATTGCTTGCTAGTGTGGTTTGAGGTGTTGCCTTCTATTGTTCCCAGCATGTAATTAATGTGTGGATTTTAAAGTGTGCAGTGGTATTTTGTTCTAGTGCCCTTTTATTGTGTGTATTGGGTCTTATTGCATATTAATAGCTTCTAAATTATTCCAGTGCAATTTTGCTATTCATATCAAGTGATTATGTCGGTGCCGCTGCACTTTACCTTTTCTTTAAAGTCGCTACTGTGTAGGTCCACGCTGGCACTGTTGGCCATTTCTTATTAGTGTTTTTAATCTATTCAATTCAATTCAATTCAATTTTATTTATAGTATCAATTCATAACAAGAATTATCTCAAGACACTTTACAGATAGACCACACTCCGGAATTTACAAGGACCCAACAGTTCTAGTTTCCTCCAGAGCAAGCATCAGTGCGACAGTGGCGAGGAAAAACTTCCTTTTAGGCAGAAACCTCGGTCAGACCCAGGCTCTTGGTAGGCGGTGTCTGACGGGCCGGTTGGGGTTAGAATGAAGAGTGGCAATAACAAAAATAGAAAAAATTAGTAGTTTGTAGCAGTTCTTTGTGGTAGTTCATGGCATAGCAGGACGCTGTGCAGCATTACAAGGCACAGCAGGACGTAGCAGGACGTAGCAGGACGTAGCAGGACGTAGCAGGACGTAGCAGGGCACCACAGTGTAGCAGTTGAACATGGCATCACAGAACGTGTAGCGGAACCATGGCAATAGCTGCTACCCTGATTTCGGAGCCTCTCTGATCCAAGGGAACATGCTGGGGAAAAAAGAACAGAAGGCCAGTCTAATCTATGCAGACTTTGTGAAGAAACTCCATTTCTTTTTTGTAACTGGCCTCTCGTCCTGGTTTGTTCTGGACACTTACCTGTTTTCAATCTACCTAATGTCATTAGATTTATCCAGATCCAGATATGATAGCATCTGTGTTGTTTGCAGCAAGGTGATCCAATTCTCCTATTTCCCTGCCTTACGCACTAAATTGGAATTTTCAAATACATTTCAATTCAATTTTATTTATTGTGTCAAATCCTCACTAAGTTACCTCAATATACTTTATAGATAGAGTAGATCTAGACCACACTTTGTAATTTACAAACCCCCAACATCCAAAGCAAAATTCCTCGTATGTGTCCTCCTACCTGGCAAATGAAGCTAATTCTGACATTTCCCCTTTCGTCTTAAGCCCCAGACATTGAAGATGAAAGTTGTACAGTACTAAAGGACATGTCTGTTCTCTGGTTCAGATGGAGCTTTCTGACGTAGCCTCTCATGCTGGTATTAGCGTGGCCAGCCTAGTCCAGAGAGGACAAGAGCTGGTTGAGAAGCTCCACTTCCTAAAGGTGGACCGCCAAGAGTTTGCCTGCATCAAGTTCCTTGTGCTCTTTAACCCAGGTAAGTGACAAAGTGTCCATTATCCCGGTCCTACCAAACTCTGGTCCAATAGCCCGGTCCTACCAGATTCTGGTCCATTATCCCGGTCCTACCAGACTATGGGACATTATCCCGGTCCTACCAGACTCTGGTCCACTAGCCCGGTTCTACCAGACTCTGGTCCATTAGTCCAGTCCTACCAGACTCTGGTACATTAGCCTGGTCCTACCAGACTCTGGTACATTAGCCTGGTCCTACCAGACTCTGGTCCATTAGCCCGGTCCCACCAGACTCTGGGACATTAGTCCAGTCCTACCAGACTCTGGTACATTAGCCTGGTCCTACCAGACTCTGGTCCATTAGCCCGGTCCCACCAGACTCTGGGACATTAGCCCGGTCAACCAGACTCTGGTCCATTAGCCTGGTCTTACCAGACTCTGGTACATTAGCCCGGTATACCAGACTCTGGTCCATTAGTCCGGTCCTACCAGACTTTGAGACATTAGCGAAGTGTTAACTTCCTTGACGGCGGGTACTCTGACTAAAACTACACTCTGGATCTGCCATAATCAATCGCTAACGTTTAGTCGTGACGTATGTCATGTGCAACAAGAGGGGAGACCAAATAGGCCTACATTTAGCATTAACATCGCTAGAGTTTGCCTAATAGCGTAAGCCAGCCAACTCCTTCACCACTTATGGAGCAAGCTGGAAAATAAAACTTTTCCTGAGCCTCGCGGGGGGGAGGGCCACAACATCATGGCCCCCAACAGAACTCAACAAAGATTGTTCTTGCTCACGCTGTAACTTCTGGATATTCGGTAGCGTTGCCACAACGTACCGAACGGCTTCACTCGCATCTTTCTCCGCCGCCAATACGGAAGTACAACTCAAACTAGTGCACACCCTCAACGTCATCGTTCTCAGATACTCCTTCTGTCCGCTAATTGGACCATCCAAATCTTTGGTAGAGGCTAGAATTTTGCTACTTTTTTAAAGATTTGTTGTGGCCCAGAATGCCTGATTTTGCAGGAGATTTTTGTAAATTAAATAAATCAAAATAAAACAAAAGTTGCAATGCCTCTCCTGCTGCAGAGAGCCGATGGGATTGATCCGCGTTCAGCAACTTCTTAGGGGAAAATCATTACTTTGATGTTAAACGTATACATGTTGGCAGGACGGTCCGACTCCTCTCGGGCTAGTACTTTCGCGTGGCCAAGGAACCATGGAGAAGGAATCTGCAGTGCTTTGTTCACTGGTTAAACATAGACAGCTGCTTCAGCTTGTGTATGACTGGGGACACCCAGTGATTGAGGTCCAGCAGGTCAACAGGTGAATCAGATATGTTACCTGTTTCAAGGATAAAGGCTTTGATCAAAACATGGCTGTGTAGACTACTCAAGGGCTTTCAGGGGAATTATTTATAATAAACTGGGCCAGTTACAGAGACTGAAGAAGGTACTTCTAAAACTCTTTAGTACTCCACTCAAACATATTGAAATGTTTGACAAGCTTTGTTCTAAGTGCATCATTGGTTGTTGCTTTCTCTTTTGCCCCGCTGAGCAGATGTGAACCAGCTGGAAGACCATCAGTTCATAGAGAGCGTGCAGGAGCAGGTCAAAGGAGCCCTCCTGGAGTACACTCTGTGCACCTCGCCTTTCCTCCTTGGACGCTTTGCTCATCTGCTGCTGTGTTTGTCTGAGCTGCGCTCTCTCAGCGCCCTGGCTGAAGACTACCTGTCCTGCAAACACCTGAGTGGGGAGGTGCCCTGCAACAACCTGCTCACCGAGATGCTCCACGCCAAGCGCAGCTGTGCTTGAACACTTTTGTTGCTTGATTCTTTTTACATTGACAACATTTATCTCCCATTGTCCATTGCAGGATTCCTACACCACTGATCCTGACTTCCACCCC
>NW_022605626.1:265412-280280 GCF_008692095.1 Etheostoma spectabile | reverse complement strand
CCCATTGTTCTAACGCTTGCAATTTACTTTAATAAATCTGAGTTTGTTAACTTCAAGTTTGGCATGCATCTTCCTTCTTTGTTTTGTCCTGCAAGCTGCTCATAACAAGCCACTATATGTAGATATCACAATATTAGAATTAGAATATCTAAAAATTCATCTCTGTGTCCCATAGAGGTTCTTTAGCTATACACATGCAAACAACATTTTGTTTGTGTATTGTTTCATAAAGTACCAAATCACAGACGATACAATATAACATTTTCTTTACGTATTGTTCATACAGCCATCACCATTCAGACACATTATTTCTTTTAGAGCATTTTGCATTCAGGACCTCAAGAAAATATGACATCCTTCACGACCGTGATGACACAAAACACTTTTAAACTAATTAATGGATTTCCACAATGATTTCTGTTGATGATTGTTGTGTTGATTTCCAACAGAACTATGTGGTTAGGGTTTAGGCAAAAAAAAAACAGCAGGGGTGAGGTTAAAATAAGTAAGGAACTCAAACTGACCCAGCGACATGGTGCATGCACTGGCGCCAATGTTCAAAAGTTTTATTGAAAACTGTGCAAATTTGCATCGTTGCCGGTATGAATAGTTTTGATGTGAAATATTTGTGAAATGCCAATATTTCACAGTTTCATGTTTATTTGTCACGCCCCGATCTTTACTCTTGAGTTTTCTGGATGCCTAAATGACCAGCCATGGATGCTTCGTAACGTAGGAATTCCTTTTTGAAACTCTCAGGCAACACAATATGAGTCATACCGGTGTATTAGGATCCTCTGCAGGACGATCACGAGGATGCCATTTCCTTAACAAGACTGCTTCTTGGAGAAAGGAACGTTCAGCTTTGTCTTTCATGTCCTTAGCACTAGCAGCTGTTTGCCTTTATGGAGCTCCACAGGGATTCTTTTCTTGCTGTGATAGAAGGGCTTCCTGAGAAAACTGGGAGCACCTCAGGTAGCCTATAGGGAAAAGGTGTCAGCCAAGCCAGCAGCACAAAGCATGTGTCACCACACAGACTGTAACCCCCCCCCGGGGTGTTCTTTCTTCGAAGCTCGGCTCTTTGGGACCACACAAGGTTTCTCACTCACAATAGGTGTCAAACAAACATGAGTACCCTCCATGTGGCTTTCAACCAGTGAGGAATGGGCTATGACCACCACTACTGGCCCATTTACAGTGTTAGACTCCAGAAATACGTTGTGCCAAGAAGCACTGTCAAAACCCTCCCTTACAGTACAAACAGATGGCTATCGGGACCATTTCCAACTGGTAGCTCCCATGATCCATGTCAGACGTCAGTCTTCTGTTCATATGTTTGTTTCTTTGTCTTGTTCAGGTTTCTGTGGGAGTTAACTCTCTATAACATCTCTTTTAACTACAGAAAGAAAAACAAGCTGCAAACACACAGCATATCCTCACTATATCTATGTAGATATGGTAGACTTGTTGCCCCCCTGTGCCAGACTTATGGCGCGCTGGGGGGGAGAATGAGTTGGTCTTTTATGAGGGTGCTATTATTACATTACATGTCCAGTGTATGATTTCCTCTCCAATTCAGCTTGACGTGTGTTGTATTATTGAAACCTTTGGGTTATTGAGTAGAGTTTTAAATGAAGGTCTGGGGGTTACTCATGCTAAGGTTGATAGGTGTAACAACAAAAAATAACTTTAGTTTTTGGAAATAAACTCATATTGATCATAACACATCCCTGAGAATATACCTAATGTGATACATGAAGCTATTTATTTAATCCAAGATACTGTATGGAATATGGAAGGAAGTGTTTGATGAAAAAACAGACACATTTCCTGCAGGCTAAAGTCTGAGCACATGAAATCTTTGTTATCAGTGAGTCAGATCCAGCGATACACCTCCAACCACCTGTTTTGCCCACTCGGCTTTAATAAAAGGCTTAATCAACATAATGCACTCATCTTGTTGTGGAGGCGTTATATCTGATCTTGTCCACCTCGCCAGAGCCCATTCCCCAGTCGACCTTGACATCCAGCTGGCATGGAGTTGGCATCCATCCTGTTCAAGGACAGACCATCATGATTAAATACACAGCGTTACAGGCCAGAACCGGCCTTCTGTTGGGACCTAGCATCTGATTTTCTAGGACAGTTAACGTACAGAAAGGGAAAAATAAAGAAAATATCTATATATTATCTCGTAGTGCATTGAAGTAAATGAATTAAGGGAACCTGTTGAAATATACTGTAGTATGTTAAAATGTGCGTTGCTTTATTGCAAAGTGATTTGTAAGAAAAAGAGTAAAGAGTACAGGGAATTATCAGAGAATTATAGAGTTTATGCATCAATACAGCCAAGTCCAAATTTATTTAATACTTTAAGAAAATGTCTTTCATTCATTTAAATAATTTGCGAGAAAAAAAAATTAAAACACGTAAACTACTCATCTGTAGCGGCTTAGTGTCAGCACTGTCAAGTATCAAAGCAGGATCCACCAGAAATCATCAAGACCTTCTATGAAATAGTGTTTATTAATACACGGCTCACCAATCAGGGTAAAGCCATAGTGGTCATGTGGGGACCTGCACAGGAGAGACTGAATCAATTAGCATAGAAGGCGGTCAAGAAAAGAAAGAAAATTACATTTTCAAAGTCGGAGGGGAAAAGCAAAGTATGGAGGGAAATATCCAAACAGTGGCAACAATATATGGATAGTGCGGGAAAAGGGAGTCACATGCAATACAAAATAAAGTAGGGTTAGTCAAAAACAGTGGGGTCAATATATCAGCAAATTAAGAATTGGTCACAGCAGATTGAACAGGACACTTTTTATAACAGGAACACATACACTGGGCTGTGCAGTCAGTGTGACGTGTGAGATACATGGCACAAGATAGAAGGGCTACAGAGTTAGGACCATGGACTGTACAGACTAACGGTCTACGGTTAGAACCAGTGGTAATCACATAGACCGTTAATATTAATCAATAATATACGGTCTATGGGTAATCATAGGATGTGCTTGATAGTCGAGGGTGGACATATTTCATTGCTTTTAAAATCAGCTGACGGTTAATACCAGTAGGAGGCAGGAAGGCAACAAATGGGAGGCCAACTGCCGTAAAACTCTGAAGAAGAAGACGAAGAAGAAGCAAAAGAAGAATAAGACGAAGAAGAAGAAGAGCCGTTTCCTTTACTTCCCGGAAACACTAGCTAAGCTGTAATTCACCAAGATGGCGACATTAGTAATGAGCCAGGCGCCGGTCGGGGGTTTCAGTTTCGAAAACTGCAAGAGGTGAACGCTTTTCTGTGATTATATGAAGTGCATGAATGAGTTGAATAAGCTGCTACTTCTTGTGTGGAGATGTTGTGTAGAGTCGCCATGTTTGACACGGTTCTCTCAGTGATGCTAGCTCATGTTGACTTGCTCACCATGACTCAGGCTTTTCCCCCGTTACCGTTACCGTCGAGCTCCACCTGGCTCTTAACTCTACGTTTAACAGCAGACGCTACGGGTGTTACAATGAAGGAGGAGGATAGTTCATCTCTGTCGTAGCCGGCTACACAGCGGTAGTCCGGCCCAACGTGGGGAACGTTACGGGGCTAGCTAACGCTCCAGGACGTTGACCTGGAACGGGACCGGTAACTAGTCCATCGCCGCACTGACATGCTACCAGTTAACTGAAGCTAGCTATAGCTACAGCTACAAGACTGTGGGAAATGTTAAGGGGTTAATAAAGTATACAGTCAGTTCGGCAGCTCAGGTACCTTAACACTTAGCTAGCTACATATTTAGAGTCTTTAAGGCTGCTGAATAGTATTAATGTAGGGTTTAAATTCATGAATAAAACCTTTAATGTTACATGTCAGCTACAGAATTTGCTTTTGTTCATGTGAACTTTTGGCATAATAATGCATACAGGAAATCATTCCTACCACAGGCAATAAAGCTCTTCAACACGTCATCCCTGGGGGGTAGATGAGACTCTGAGACACCCCCATATTACAATAAGGGCAACCGGCCCGATTGGTTCATTTATGTTTTAGCGTACTGGCACATTTTGTTTTTCCCATCTTGTATATATTTAAATATTTTTTCTTATATTTTATTCTTATATTTTGTTATTTCATGTCTATGAAATGTATGTATAGTTTGTGTGCTGCTGTAACACTGTAATTTCCCATTTTTGGGGATCAATAAATATCTATCTATCTATCATAATACAACGCTGTTGTTGTTCAGGTGACAGCATACAAACCATACGGCACATGTGTGATTATACTTATGAAAAATGCCCAGAAATGTTCCTACAAATATATTTGGCAAATAGTTTTCCCGGGAAGAAGGGAAGCCTTTCTTCTAAGTGAACAACAGTGACTCGACAGAAAGAGCTGACTGGGGCCTCGGGCTCACTGATCCACTTATAGGTGCTTTATTATATCAAATGTATTTTCAGAAATGCTGTTTTGGAAGGCGAGGCTAACAAAGTGGGATGCAGCATGCCTGCTGCTCGGAAAACAGGAACCACCATCTGCGGTGTGGTATTCAAGGTGAGTGACAGAAAGCAGACTTGAGACAGATTATGAATCAATGCAGTTGCGTTATGACCATAAAGAGGAGCAGGTCCTCATGTCTAATTTACATTCTTGTGGATTGTCGATTAGCCCATGGTGCAAATCATTATTCAAACACTTAAAGTAAGTCTAGGCCTCCGTGTGTTTACAGCACGTGTCCCACCCCGTCCATCGCAGGTTTCTAACCCGGCCCGCGTTAGGGATGGCGGACCGGCATCACGATGGAGATCAGCCATCGTGATGTCAGCTGTTGTAGCCAACAACTGGAAACTTCATACATTGTTCTTCTGCTATTTCATTACTAAATTCACTTCAGAGATTTTTTTATGCGAGAAATCAACTATATAGAGCTCAAATATGGGCCATTTTACAAAAATCGTCCATCGCTATGTTTTACTGGAAACATCGTCAGCTGCCAATTTAGGAGACATCGTCCAACCCTAGCCCGCAAATCAACTTAGGTTTACAGGCAATTTAATCTAGTTGTGTGACAAACCCCCCAAAACAGGAAAGTGTTTTTCTAACTGGAATTTTGCAAAATTCTGAGCAGAATTTGGCATATTTGGTAACTTTGAGACCCAGAAATGTTTTCTTTTCCGGCTGTGAAACAGTTGCTGGGAGTTGGTTAAGTGGAAGCCTGTTTTTTAAAAATGTAATCACTGTGATCATGATTTGCTAACTAACTTTTTTTGTTGACTTTTGTAGGGTCAGATAAAGCTACAAAAAAGCAACATGCAACAAGATATTTGACTTCTCTCAATAAAAGCATCTCAAACTATACATGTCGAACCCTGGATGTGGTTTTCATTTTCCTGTTTGGCTCATAGTGAAAATGAGTTTGATACCCCTGCTTGACACTGGCCAGCGTAAATACACACAGTGATACTGTCATTTCATATCCAACAACTCCTTTATCAGTCTTTTCACAAAAATACTCATGAAAACACCTGGCTGGTGCCCCGCTGCATTCTACTGTCTCTCCTGATGCGTGTTGTGGTACCAGCAGACATTTTAACATAGGGCTGGGCAATATGGAGAAAATCAAATATCACGATCATTTCAAATGCCTCTATCGATACTGCAACAAAATTTAGTGTTGACTTTTGGTGCTCTCACAAAATATTTACACAATGAGTTTCTTAATAAATAATCATCAGTAATGTGGATATAATGACTAAGTGGGTAAAAGCAAATAATAGAACAGCTACAACAGTCTGGTAAGATGACATCACTTTGCTGTAATACAGCCTACAAAACCAGGAAATGACAACACTCATGCCATATTACAATATCCAAAATCTAAGACAATATCTAGTCTCATATCTCGATATAGATATATTTCCCAGCTCTATTTTACCTTGCAATAGCATGAAAGGCACAGCCGGTCGATGTAAGTTAAAAGAAGTGTGTGTGTGTGTGTGTGTGTGTGTGTGTGTTGTGTGTGTGTGTGTGGTGTGTGTGTGTGTGTGTGTGTGTGGTGTGTTGTGTGTGTGTGTGTGTGTGTGTGTGTGTGTGGTGTGTGTGTGTGTGTGTGTCGTGTGTCGTGTGTCTCGTGTGTGTGTCCGTGTGTGTGTCTCTGTGTGTCCTCTGTGTGTCTCTGTGTCCGTGTGTGTGTCTCTGTGTCCGTGTGTGTGTGTGTCTCTCCGTGTGTCTGTGTCCCCGTGTCCCTGGGAAGGATGGCGTGGTCCTCGGAGCCGACACCAGAGCCACCGAGGGCATGATAGTTGCTGACAAGAACTGCTCCAAGATCCACTACATTTCACCCAACATCTAGTAAGTGACAGGGACCTGGCCGTGAGTTCAAATGAGCCAAGATGAACTTTGGTGATATGTCTTATAGATGTAGAGGCTACATGAGCTCCGTGCACCATGTTGGGTGGTACAACCTGTTTTTAACCTTTCTATTGCTACACACTGTCAGGCTTTGAGCCATATGTGATTTGTAGAGTTCTGTAGTTTTGGAGCTTGATGTGATGAAGCTGACAGATTGCTGTGTCACCGTGTTGTTGTCCAGCTGTTGTGGAGCAGGAACAGCTGCAGACACAGAGATGACCACTCAGATCATCTCGTCCAACCTGGAGCTGCACGCGCTCTCCACAGGCAGGCTGCCACGCGTGGCCACCGCCAACCGCATGCTCAAACAGATGCTCTTCAGGTACACGCCCGTTAGAAATATGTATGTATACATGTACGTATGTACTTTATGTATGTGTATACATACACACAGGGATGTAAATTGTATTTCCATATAATATTCAGAAATGTTTCTCATTCAAACTGTGGACAATGTCCAAAAATAATAAATTTGATTTGTTTAAGCTTTTATTTATTCACGAGAGGTTGATGATACCTGGAAGCTGCCCAGTACAACCCCAGTCTGATCTGCTGCCCCACAGTGGTGAAATTAGGGAGGGACAAGCACCGCCTTTCACTTTCCCCTTCCATTTGATTTGATCCTGTTGCTCTGGAGATTGAACCGACAACCTCCCGGTCACAAGCTCTCTCTCTCTCTCTCTCTCTCTCTCTCTCTCTCTCTCCCCCTCTCCCCTCTCCCTCTCCTCTCTCCTCTCCTCTCTCTCTCTCTCCTCCCTTCCCCTCTCCTCTCTCCTCTCCCTCCTGTCTCCTCCTCTCTCCTCTCTCCCCTCATCCCTCTCGTCTCTCTCTCTCTCTCTCCTCTCTCTCTCTCTCTCTTCTCTCCTCTCTCCTCTCTCTCTCTAGTACCAAGGCTACATCGGAGCTGCTCTAGTCCTGGGGGGAGTGGACTGTAACGGTCCTCACCTGTACAGCATCTACCCACACGGCTCCACCGACAAGCTGCCCTATGTCACCATGGGTCAGTCTCTCACACTCACACACACACACACACACACACCACACACACACACACACACACACACACACACACACTAAAATCAGAGCTACGTCACCATTTTTGGGTGAAGGACTCAGTTGACTCCAGACTAACCTTGTGATCCAGCAGACGCCAGACTAAAACCCAGTGATCCAGACTAACCCAGTGATCCAGACTAAGACTAACCCAGTGATCCAGACTAAGACTAACCTAGTGATCCAGACTAACCCTGTGATCCAGACTAACCCAATGACCTAACCTAGCAACGGTGATTATGAGCTTGTCTTCAGAACTAATGTTTAGGTAGGACCCAGAGTTTACATCGTCTGTTTCTCTGGGATCAGCCTGCGTGAAGGACGTCTAAATTCTGATTGGTTGCAGGTGTTAGCCACTGAACCGCGTCATAGCTCATTACCATAAAGTAGAAAAATGTCTACTTTCTGATTGACGCTCAAAACGCGACGCCGACAGATTAGCCTCCTTGGCTCCAGCTGAGAGAAGCTTCCTTTGAAAATGAATGACTTCCTGTAGCTTTAGCAGCTGGAGTCGGACGCACAGTTAGTGTGTAGGAGTGTGTTGTTACGGAGCTGAGCGCTGGCTCATGTCAAGCTGCTTGTCTTTCCTCAAGGTTCTGGCTCCCTGGCTGCCATGGCGGTGTTCGAGGACCGCTACAAGCCTGACATGGAGGTGAGTACCCCCCCACAGGGAAACAAGGTGAGCTCCTGTCCCAGTGGGCTGCTTCTCACGCTGCTCTGTTCCCAGGAGGAGGAGGCCAAGCAGCTGGTGCGAGACGCCATCGCTGCAGGAATCTTCAACGACCTGGGCTCTGGCAGCAACATCGACCTGAGTGTCATCACCAAAGGGAAGGTGGACTACATCCGGCCCCACGACCAGGCCAACAAGAAGGGCGTCAGGTACACACTTCTGTTGGTCTTTACTGCATCTTAGATTCATGTTCCTAACATGCTATTCCTGGTGTGAAGAAGAGCAAACACCTGCGTGCGTGTGTGTGCGTGCGTGTGTGCGTGCGTGTGAGAGACTTACACTCCATTGTGTATAGTGGACATATTGTTGACAGCAGAGACTCTGCCAGCTGTCTGCTCCCCTACACACAAACATTCAGTACACACTGCTGCAGTAATCTGTCTGAATACATGTGGTGTGATTAAAAATAAATAAGCACTAGAAAAAGTCTCCTGTCAGCTGTTACAAATTAGCCAGTGTACTAAAACCATTTAAGCAATGCATCTGGGTGGTTCAATGTTACTGTGATGTCATATAAAGTCTGATCTCATTTTTCAGTTATTATAGCATACAAAGGATTATGGTTATTAAATGCAGCTGAGCCGAGGTTAAAATATAAAGTAACATTTAAAAGGTGTACACTCAGTTTCACAATCGTGTCTTCAAGGCACATCTGCATCATCTGATTGATCTATCTATATTTCCTGATCATATTTAAATGATGTGGTGAACTGGTGCATGACGTGTTGTCTTGTTGCTTGTTCTTCTTGAAGAGTAAATGATCGTGAAGCCATGCAGCTGTGAGTACAGATGTGTGCCTGGATCTGAGTTTACTACTAACAACTTGTTTTACTCCTGGCTGCTGTGGTGCTGTGCTGGGTCTGACGTGTGATGTCTCTCTCTCTCTCTCTCTCTCTCTCTCTCTCTCTCTCTCTCTCTCTCTCTCTCTCTCTCTCTCTCTCTCTCTCTCTCTGCTCTCTCTCTCTCTCTCCTCTCTCCTCTCTCTCTCTC
This sequence comes from Etheostoma spectabile, assembly GCF_008692095.1. Taxonomy (NCBI): domain Eukaryota; kingdom Metazoa; phylum Chordata; class Actinopteri; order Perciformes; family Percidae; genus Etheostoma; species Etheostoma spectabile. The sequence goes on along the minus strand of NW_022605626.1, from coordinate 271,104 downwards.
TCTCTCTCTCTCTCTCTCTCTCTCTCTGATGTGTTTGAGTGAAACCTGTTCCTCTCTGTGTGTAGAACTGGGGACTACAAGTACAAAAGAGGAACCACCGGTGTGTTGACGAAGCTGGTGACCCCGCTGAACCTGGAGCTGGTGGAGGAAAGTGTCCACACTATGGATACCTCCTAAATACATTGGATCTCCTGATTCCCCTCAGAGTTCCTAACGTGGCATGCTGTTTTTCCATCATTTACAATAAAAGTGTTTGAGTTGATTGCTGTTTGGTTCGAGCGATCTTAAAGTGGTGCGGTCTGTTTAAAGACTATAGTTTTCATGACTATAGTCAGGCAAAGTCGGGAGTTTCTCTCTAACGGCACCTCGTACCGGTGTTTCGTGGTCACTAGGAGCCGTTGGGGGATATTTCAGATGGTCGTCAGGTCTACAGCATTAATGTTGAATTTGGTTTCATAATTCAAGATATGATCTTTTTATTTCTTGAAACCTAACTGCATTGTTGGCCAAAACCATATTTAAAATGTGCAGTATTTGTGCATACCGTGTCCTCTGTGATATATTTGCCTTTCCACTCTAGACAGTTTAAAAACTGTGTGTAGTATAGTTACTGTTACTTTATTTGTTTATTCAATACAGGGACAGTGCATATTAATGGACCTTTCTGTCAACATGCCAGGGTTATTGTTCATCTGCAGTCCCTAGACAGATTGTAACAAGTCACCCTAAAAAGTAATATTACATATTTACTTAACGTAACAATTACAATATATTATACATATAAGGGTACTACTTGTAATTATAAAGTTAAATATACACTCCAAACAAATCTGACCAACACAATAACATGAACACACACACACACACACACACACACAACACACACACAGACCCCCCCAAAAAAAAAACAACAAAAAAAACCCCCCCCTCCAAAGAACAACACACCCACACACACACACACACACACACACACACACGGCAAGAAGCCAGCAGGGGGCAGCGAGAGCAGGTCTAATACTATTATAATAATAATAGGTCTAACGGTTAATGGAAATGTTGACAGCTCTGATTGTCAATCTTGAATGTACTATGTGTTTATTTTTCTGATGGTTATGGGGATGAAAAGGCTTGCTACCCTGGGGGATGATGACGCATAGGCGCATAGGACACATACATATTCACATAGCCTTGTGAAAACCGGGACATTCAGTGTCCCAGGAGACTGGATACATTTCCCAATCCTGGTAAAACTGGGACAGGTGGCTACCCTAGTACACACTGTGTAAGTCCAAATGGAACTTTTTAAATGCACTGAACAGTTCTCTGCATAAGACACATTGATGCAATTCAAAAAGACACTACGTGATCTTATTGGCCAATACATGAGCCACCTGGCCAAACACCAACGGTTAATGGATACCACTTCAATCAGGAAGTAACACTACGAGAAGACCCCAGGTCAGCACCTTTACTTACAACAACAAAGGAAGACGCTTAATCATTTTCCTGCCACTTTTTTCAATTATTTTTTTCTGCAATTTTCTTTTTCAGTTTACTGTTTTTTTAATATATATATATATATACACATATATATATATATATATAACATTCAGGACACTACTGCTCAATTCTCTAGCTGACTCGCTAAGAAAGTAGTCCTCCAAAACTGGGAATCAAAGAAATCTTGCTTCATCAATCATTGGACAAACTTAATTTATACTGGGGGTAGGGGAAAAAAACTCGGAAATTTATATGCAAAAGTATTGAGGCGCTATAAAAATCATAACAAATTCAAGACAGTGAGCTAAGAGTCCAAAGGTTGGCCCAGTTTGAGTCTTCCATGAGAAGGACTAAGACAAGTCCTCCTCAAAAGAAGACCACGACATGTGGCTGACAGCTCTGGAAAACTGTTGGGAGAAGACCTTGGATTAAGATTATTCCGTCTATTGTTAGTCTAGTTTCTGTGCTGGCCATGCGTGTCCCTTCTGTGTCCCTGTAGCCCCGCCCTGCATGTCTTCACTTGTCCACCTGTTTGTGTCGTCTCTGTGTTCACATCAGTTTGTGGGGCTGATCTCCCCTGCAAGATGACAGTGAGTTAAACTGCATTCTCATTCAGTACTCTACTAGTACTTCTCTACTCGATGGACTTGAATTGAAAATGTAAAAGAACAATTTTGATTACAATAATCAATGCTAGATATTCAGATTCTCAATCTCCCCGGCCCACGGACACAGGGCCGGAGCGTGGAATGAATGGGCAGAGAGGATCTGTGGTCAGAGTGAGACACCGCTCTCCGTCCTCAGCTCTTGAAACATGAAGCTCCACTTTCCACGAGAGCTACAGCACCAACACAACTCTTCATCGTCCATGACAGAGATTAGTGGCAGTGCATGTCTTTGCAGGGCTTCCTCCTGTCCAGAGGAGGGGAAGGCAAAGCGTCTTGTGTGAGCCGAGCTCAGGCTGAGCAGACATTGCGCTCAGGTGCTGGACGTCCACGTGTGCATCTGTTTGGCGACCTGCAGCACGAAGACGATGTCCGGCCGCTGGTCTGGCTCTGGGTTGATGCACATGCCGACCAGGCCCCGCAGCTGGGGAAAAGGGGGTTCATCAGTTTCATTGGTCTTATTGTCAACAGATCCAACAATGTGTCAGTCAATCTCTCAACACACTGTCCTTCTCTGTTTGTGCTATTAAAGGTTTCAATAAGTCCATCCTTCAAAAAGGTTCTGTAACCTCATCAAAAAGCCCGGAGCTGTAGTTTTATTAAAGGACGTGTTAATTGATGCTCTAGTCCAGCACATTATCCTGGGGGAAATAATTGTTTCATTCATTCCTTCATTCATTCATTCATTCCTTAGTTCATTCCTCTAGTTACATTTCCATCAGGCTGCTGCGTAGGGTCCCTATCTACACGTAGCCACGGTAACGACTCAACGCTGAAGCCTAAATCCAGCTTTAAACTGTTTGAGCTGATTGGAAGGTGGATTATTTCACTCTTAATCGTGCAAGGCTGGCAGTTTTCTCTGCTTTCAGTCTTTTTACTCACCTGGGCTTAACAAGCAATTGCATTTGTGAAATATGACAAAATATGACACACAACATTGACAACAACTTAGAAAGAATTTTAATGTTCCCATACATTAATATGTTGAGTAAATATCTGTACTCATAGTACATTTGTTGTTCCCGAGGCTGAGGTTAATCATGGCAGGGGTTGGTTTGGTGTTCTCTACCTTGTCAGAGTAATGGTCAGCTGGGAGGGGGGAGTAATCACACTGCTCGATCTTCTGGCAGAGGGACAGCAGGTTCATCTTGTCCCCATAAAATGGACTCTGCAACGCCGCCATCTGGAGGAAGGAAGGAGTTGTGATGGGGAGACAGTGAACTCTGGAATCAAACACAATGCCAAAGTCACACTAGAACAACTCTGTCCTGATTAGGACAAGGTTTGAGACATGAAGGAAGACTGTTTGTGATGGCTCCATTGGATGCCGGGTACTGCCTGTAGCACCGGGGGCCGCTGCACCGCTGCATGGCCCGGTCAGGACTCTCGCTCTATCTGTACAAACTCCAACCCATTGGGTCCAATCAGGCTCTTTCTCCTTAAATGAAGGTGTTCTCCTCAAAAATAACCAGTTGTCCTAGTCGTTAAGTGCTTACAAAGCAAAAACATCTTTGTGTCAGATTCCCTCAAACTTAAATCCCACATAGACTAGACCCTGTACTGGACAGGGAGACTCCGACTCCTCTTCAGAGTTAATAGGTTTGTCTGACTCCTCCTATCTATATCAACAATGTTCTAGGATTATGGTTACCTGGTCCTCAGATCTCTGCAGGGTAAATCCAGACAGCTAGCTAGACTATCTGTCCAATCTGAGGACTATGGTTACCTGGTCCTCAGATCTCTGCAGGGTAAATCCAGACAGCTAGCTAGACTATCTGTCCAATCTGAGGACTATGGTTACCTGGTCCTCAGATCTCTGCAGGGTAATCCAGACAGTAGCTAGACTATCTGTCCAATCTAGGACTATGTTACCTGTCCTCAGATCTCTGCAAGGAAATCCAGACAGCTAGCTAGACTATCTGTCCAATCTGAGGACTATGGTTACCTGGTCCTCAGATCTCTGCAGGGTAAATCCAGACAGCTAGCTAGACTATCTGTCCAATCAGAGGTTTCTGTTGACGTCTAAAACTACTTCTGAACGTATGCATGTTCCACCAAAACAACTTCCTTCCTGAGACTCCTCAGGAAGCTCATCAAAAGAATGCCAAGAGTGAGTAAAGCAGTAATCAGAGCAAAAGGTGGGGGTACTTTGAAGAAACTAGAATAAAAGACATGTTTTCAGTTACAGTATACTGTAAAACCAGGCCCTCTCCTGGACTGCCAACACATCCGTGGTGGTAAAAAAGGCCTGGAACCATGTGGAGGAGAAACCATTAGTGGCCTTTTACCACAGCACCATTGAGAGTGTCTGGATCTACTGCATTACGGCTTGGTACGCCACCTGTAATGTGGCGGACAGAAAAAACCTGCAGAGGGTCATGAAGACAGCACAACATATCACTGCCAGTCCCCTTCCCTTGCTGGAAGACATTGCCAGCATACGGTGTCTCCGGAGAGCTAGGGCAATGACTGCCGCCCCCTCACACCCAGGACAGCCCCTGTTCCACCTCCTGCCCTCTGGATCAGGACAGATAGAAAAACAGTTTCTTTCCCTGGGCCATCAGCTCCCTAAATTCATAAAGAGTATATGCGCTATGAATTGTTAATGTTTTATATATTACTTGCTTTACTTTATTGTTTTTATTGTTATTTGTTTTTATTTATTATCATGCACTGGCCGAAGAAGCACTGCAATTTCATTCATTAAGATTCTTATCTTATCTTAGCGGCTTGTCCACTGAGTGCCACAGCTGTCCAAAGCACTGGCAGGATGTCTCCCTCTGCTGCTGTACGTTTGATCTTTCTTCTTAAAAAACGGTTTTGAGTCGTCCAATAGGAAACAGCTGGAGTTCTCCATTAGGGATACCTGTGTCCATCTAACAGTTTGGTCCAGGGAAAGACTAGAAAACGCAGTATATGTTGGGATGCTATAAACTTTGCAGCCTCCAGGGGCCACTAGCAGGGGGAGGAAGTCATCATTTATGTCACTTTTACTGTCAATAAAGGTTAATGACTGTGACTGTGAGCTTACCTCGTACAGAAGACATCCCAGGGACCAGATATCAGACTTAAAATTGTATCCGTTCGCATGGATCCTCTCTGGTGACATGTAGTACGGCGTCCCCACTGGGACAGACACAGTCACACACGAATCTACTATCAGCACTAAAATACACAGCTGAGCTGTGTCCATTGTTTTTGCATGAACATAACATTGATGTACAGTATATTGTACATGTATTTATATGTACTGTATGTATGTTCTGTATGAACGTGTGTTTTACCTAAGGAGTGTGCTGCGGTGGTTTTAGAGCTGAAGAAGCGGCCTAATCCCAGGTCCCCCAACTTCACCTCGCCTGTGGCTGTTATGAACACGTTGGCTGGCTTGATATCTGTTCAGGATGTATATCAAAAACAGAGTTAAACTTTGTAAAGGGACAAATGCTAAGCAGAGAAGACAGCCGGGTCACGGTCTGGATCTACAAGCATACAGACTGCCTCCCTGTGTTTGAACATTGACTGTGGAA
>NW_022605626.1:263085-265402 GCF_008692095.1 Etheostoma spectabile | reverse complement strand
GGAATGCGAGGATGTTTGGGTAGAGCGGAGCGATGGATGACAGGGTTATACATCAGTAGAAAGCAATATGGCGGTGATGAAGTGTGCATCAGCTTACCTCGGTGCATGACTCTGCGTGAGTGCATGTGCTCCAGGGCGCTGCACAGCTGCACAAAATATTTCCATATGGTCCTCTCTGGGATCAGGCGCCTCTTCTTCTTGAAGTACTGCACAGATGAAAGGTTACGATGCTTATCTGGAAGATGCTACGAGCAGCATATTCAAGGAACTAAGCACTGCTCCTATCTCCAGCAGTCATGCTCCTACTGCTGGATGAATCATGTGATGAGTTTGGGTGTGCGTGTTTAATCTGAGCGAGGCCTCCGCGAGTCCGTGACGCCTGACCTTTATCATCTGTGACAGATCTCCAGCGTCCGCCAGCTCCAGAACGATGTTGAGCTCGTTGTCTTCGATGAAGGAGTCGAGGTATTTGATCACGTTGGGGTGATTGAGCTGCTGCAGTGGACAAACACAACACACACTCCTTTGTCCTTTGTTCATTTCAACAGAGATCTGAGCAGTACAGCTGAGTGATGTCTTCCTCTCAACAACGCTGGGAAACCAATCAATCATTCCCACTTACCTTAAGTAGATCTATCTCTTTGATGCAGTCCTGGCGAGCCTTGGCATCCATCATCTCAAAGATCAATGGGGACAAGAAACGAGGAAACGGCACACGTTTTCTAACTATTGTTTTCACTGTAAAGTTTTTCCTAGTCATAATTCTCTAACATAAGAGCCAAACATATTTTCATATGTAAAAAATCCGCCAATGTATCAGATTATCACTTTCTTTTTATTGTTCTAATGTGAATGACATAGAGGACTTTAGTAGAGCCTGAGTCATACAAGCCCAATATTAATATCATTATTTTAGAGTTTAAACAGTACTGTAATCAAACACTATTAATGATGAATCTCTAAATGTGGCAATTCCAGAAACTGATAACTAAGATATATGGTGAGCGGGACCTGTCACAGCGCTCTCTGTTGGCCAAAGTGAGTAGTGGTGGTCAAACAGATCTTTGGCATGTTGCTGCCGTAGACTGTATAGGTTGGGACGTCGAACCAATATATCCACACGGGGATCAAAGACATCGATACTTTACCCACATTGCCAATGTGTCTTATTGTTTTTCCCCCCAGTCTTGTCGATTCCTAAAATATTTGCAATGATAAAAGCCCACCCTCTGTGCTAATAAAGGTGAGAGGTTAGCAGACAGCAGAGGCGTGCACCTGGACTTTCTTGAGTGCGACCAGCTGTCCCTCCAGCAGGTACGTGGCTTTGTACACCTCACTGAACTGGCCCCGGCCGATCTTCTTCTCAATCCGCAGGTTGGCCAGAGTGCAGCAGTACGTACAGCTGGGCCCGCCTCTCTGCACCCCAAAACAATGCAGTGCATTAGTTAGCATGATTCAGCTCAGTGGCATCTAGTAAAGCTCCCTCTCTAAAGAGTTCCCTAACGCTGTCCTTAAATCTGCCAGACTGCAGCCGTGTATTTCTCTGCTGAAATGCTTCAGACTGCCCTCGCCCACCCCCTCGTCTCCAACTACACACTCAAGGCTAGCTAGCTTCCTTTTTGGAATCTGAACTGATTTCCATGGTGACGGGAGGATTAAATGTGTAGTTTATTACAGGATGGCCATAAGCTGTACCTTCTGCTCACGGCGAGTCTTCCCGGGCTCCACATTAAAACAGAGTAAACATTGCAGTCCACATAAGTAACAACTATAAGACATGCATTGGAGAATGAGTAAAACCACACTAGTATGTGTGTATGCATCATTCTATTTCTCGGAAAGTACCCAGCAAAAACTACAAATCCCCAAAAACAGAGCATTCTACAAATCAGATGTTCCAAGGTGTTTCTCTGTGTTAGTTCAGTCACTAAAGGTGGAAAACAAGTCCATATGCACACAGCGATGGAAGCTGTGGGTTTTAGAGGTGCTGCTTGGTAGAGTTCCAGTCTTCATGCTAAGCTAAGATAGCATGCTGCTGGTGTAGCTTTACGTACAGACATGAGAGCAGTATCAATCTAACTCAGCAGGAAAGGGAAGCAGCAAATTCCCCAAAATGTCAAGCTATTGCTTTAAGTCTCTTTTCTTTCTGAAGGCACTGTTTCCTGCTGCCCATGTCCCCTGTGTGTTTGATCACAGCAGTGACCACCATCATTCAGCTGTTAAGAGGATGCTAACGTGTTAGCTTGTTCCTTCAGATTTAATCAAACAGAGGGAAATGTATGTGAGCCATACAGTTGGATTGTCAGAGTTTAAAGGA
>NW_022605626.1:260145-263075 GCF_008692095.1 Etheostoma spectabile | reverse complement strand
GGGGGCTGTGTTGACATCTATCTTATGGAACCCTAACCCAAGCACGTTTAGTTTTTCTCCATCATCAGCACTGTCAACAGAACCAATAATACAGTGCTTAAAACCCTTACCTGCCCCTCCTGACCAGGGGCTTTGTACAGATTGTTGTGGTTGTCCCAGGCGGGCTGCTTGATGTTCTGAGCCTCCATTGTAGCACACTGTGCCCTCCTGTAACACAGGAGAAATCAGCCTTTACTGACATCCATAGACAAGTTTAGGTTGAGTGTGGTTAAAGTGGCTGAGTTACATTACAGTTTTAACCTAACCACTAACACATTATGCCTTTTAAATAACTGAATCAGATTTTTTCAGAAGTGTGAGTTGTTTTCTACATTAATGGTCCCCTTGTGCTTGTCATATTGCTCATTTTGGACGCAACATTTTATCACAAACCTATCCCATAAAGACACACTACCCCACCTAACCCTCACCTTAACCACTTATTAACAGTTTGACATTTGCGCTGTAGCACTCACATTTTCTAAAGAAGAAGAAGAGGGATTCTGTGGAGTTACTTTTGCCAAGTTCTGAAGTATTTATAACTTGTTTTGAAAATGTCTAAGATAAGGCAAGTTGACACTTGCTCCCGTTCCTGAAACCATTATTGCCCCCAACTCCCCCCCATCTCTGCTGAGTCAGCTTTAAGTATTTAGCTGAGTGAACATGTGCTAACTTGCCCCCACCTCAGCTCTACTAAGCATTACAATGTTAGCATGACTAGGTTAGAGCACAGGGACACATCTGAGCTGCATGCACATGGCAGCCAGCTGCTGTTCATGAGGACTGTGTTGGCTTCAAGGCCTTAAAATCTCACTCTATATCTCTCGCATATAGCTGTCTGACTCACACACCAAAGGAATCAACACTCTAGTGGCTCAGATTTATCATTTCTGTCTGAATTCTCAATTTCTAGTCATAGTTCCATTATCTTTATTGTGACAATGCCTCTGCCAGAAACTGTAACACTTAAAACAGAGTTCTGTTTCAAGAGAGAGAAAGATCAACATGGTGGATACCTAAAGATACAGAGCCCATACGTGGGTCCTAGAAATGCAGTATTCTGTACTGCTGGAACACAGTATTGGAGACGTTCTAATCCTTCATAATCCAATATCATCATTATTGCACACCCCTACTTGATCTTGTGGTAATGAGTGGGTCTCTGTTCATTATAATGTGGCCTAGACCTACTCTGTACTCTGTAAAGTGTCCTGAGATAACTTCTGTTTTTGACACTATAAATAAAACTGAATTAAATTGAAGTTGAGGCTTGATTCATAATTGGCATAGGGAGCAATATAACATTAATTACACAATAACACATTGAATCAGTAATCCAGAACAACAAGCATGAATTCATCAACTCAAAGCAATCCTCACACGTATCTTAACATTGTCATGTGATGGAGTCATGTGATTGGCTGGACAGAGATGATGGCTTAGGGTCTAGCTCCTGTCCAAAATTTGTCAAATAGTTGTTTTATATGGAGAAACAGAAAAGCTACTTCGAGCCACAAGGACAAAAAGCTAACTGCTATCTATGCTCAGCTAGAGTCTCTGGCTGCAAGCCGGGGCTCTATCAGAGCTGATGTCGACAACCCAAAAACCACCGTGGAAAGAAACGTAAGTACTCCTGACAGTCATGGCCACGCTTTACAAGAGCTGGAGGTGATGCTAGCAGACATGGAGGACAGAAACCGGAGCTGCAACATCCACATCGTCGGGCTGGAAGAGGGACTAGAAGGTGCTAATGCTATCCAGTATCTCTTACGCTCACTGCCTAAGTGGTTCCCAAATCTAGCAGATGTTCAGATAGAGATCATGAGAGCCCACCGAATCTACAGTGATAGCCCAAAGAAGAACACCACTACCAGTAGCACACTGATGTTCAACGTACTCCACTACACAACCAGGCAGACGATCCTACAAGCTGCGTGGAGATCTCAGCTGGTCATTCAGGGCCGGAAAAGTAGCGTCACCCTGGATTACAGCAACTTCACGTTCAAGTAGCGGCAAGCCTTCTATCAAACCATGGATTCAGCACGTATCAAAGGTCTGGATTTGTTCCTGCTTTATCTGGCAACACTGAAGATCAGGGAAGGCGCCCAGTTCAGAGCTTTTGCGTGGCTATTGTTGTCAAACGGAACCTCCCAGTTAAAGTGTCCTCTTGGTCATATGAGACAGGCTGGATGGTCATCTCCACAACAGAGTTTGCATTTGTGTCAGCTTATGCACCAAATGTTTTTGATGGCAACTTCTATAATATGCTCACTAATCGAGTTTTATTGTTGGTATAGAATTCAATGCTGTGTGGGACCCTAATATTGATCAGTCGAACGCTAAGGCCACTAGAAACCAGGGTCAAGCTACAAATGCTCTGAAATCATAACCTTCTCGCTATGAAGTTAAGATTATTTATTATTTATTAGATGATTATTTTGCAGATATTCCTGCTATTAAATCCTTGGATGGTAATATTAGAACTGACCCTGTCGGAATAAATGAATCCTTTCAGACATTTTATTCCAATCTGTATGAATCTGGCGTTACGTTGGATAAATCCCCTTGTGACAGCTGGTTAAATCAGCTTGACTTGCCTCAGTTATCAGCAGAGGAATCACCTAGCTTGGACAAATTAATTTCTATTGAAGACTTAAGATGGCAGTACACAATATGAAGAAAGGAAAATCACCAGGCTCTGATGGGATTCTCCCTGATTTCTATGCTACTTTTTGGGAACAGCTGGGCCCTTTCCTTCTTGACATGATTAACTTCTATATTGAAAAGGGTGAATTCTCAAGGTATCTTAACACAGTCTTAATTTCCTTACTCTTGAAAAAGGATAAGGATCGTACAAAGTGTTGTAGCTATCAGCCTCTGAGCCTGCTTAA
>NW_022605626.1:259598-260135 GCF_008692095.1 Etheostoma spectabile | reverse complement strand
ACTGACATAAAAATCTTTGCAAAGCTCCTAGCCCGTCGTTTGGAGTCCTATATGTCAAAATTAGTGAACCCTGACCAAACAGGATTGATAAAAACGAGACTAGCAGCATGCGAGGAGAATAGGAGCTTATCAGCCTTTAAAATGAACTGGTCAAAGTCTGCACTACGTAATTTATATGATTCTGCCTGCAATTAAACCATCTCTGCCGACATCCCAATTGTTATGCAGTTTAACTATATTTAGGCATAGAGGTCTTCCCCTGCTTAAACCAGATTATTAAACATATCTATTCTGTTCTGCTCTGAACAGTGAAGGATATGGAAAACTAGGTGGGTCTCCCTATGTCTATTCAAGCTTGTATCTCAGTGGAGCTCTATGCTACCTTTCTCCCTTCCTGCTGGCTATTGGGGTAAATTACAATCAACGGTATCTAAATGTATCTAGAAAGGCAAGAGGCCGAGACCTAAGATGTCTGCTTTACAGACAAGGAAAGAGGATGGTGGGCCTTCAGTTCCCAACTTTAAACATTACTTCTGG
>NW_022605626.1:257187-259588 GCF_008692095.1 Etheostoma spectabile | reverse complement strand
TGTTAAGACCCCTCCTCACCTGGTTTAAGCCAGATGTGTCTGCTGCCATACCTTACAGAGTGCTCTGACAGAGCCGTGGTCTCCATGACGTTCCTTTTGCCAATATCTCTAATAAACCATGCCAGCTACGTTTTGGCGCCATTGTCCCACATCTTATCTAGTATTTAACTGAAACATACTGCTATATAGCTTGGAACTGGCACATTTCTTCCCCTTTATGCAATTTCTGCCCAATAAAAGCTCAAGGTACATTCTTGGTATGTTGTGGGAGTGCTCTCCTGTTGGCCAGTACATGAACAATATTACATTACAATACAGCATTGCTGAGCCCTTAAGGGCAATGCTGTAGCCTTTTCTTTTGTTTGTGTGTGTGATTGGTCCCTTGTTTTGTGTCTGTCTTTGTCTGTGTCTGTGTGTGTGTCTGTTTCTGCACGTTTTGTTTTGTCTCCCTCTTGTTTGTCCTCTCTGTGATTTTGTGCCCTGGGACACGTTTCTATGTCCCATGTGTGTTGTTTGTAACTTTTCGTGAATATTACGTTTCCTATATTGTGTTTTCTGAATATAAATAATACAAATAATTGATCACAAAAAAAGTGTAAAGTGATGTGCTGCTTAAGTAACAACAATATATTCCTGGGACCCTTACACATGAAATTCACATTTAATATCCAGGGGTTCATGTTCTACACACCGCTGAATATTCAGCCACAAAGGATGACGTTGACTATACACTGTCCAGGTATAAGGCTTGGGTTTCATTTGGGGAGGTTTTTAAATTCTTTTGTCCGCATTTTTTTGGTTACACTTCCCCACCTCTCTTTCCAAATCCAGAATAATACCAGGAAGGAATAATGACTGAAGCCAGACCCTAAAGAGTGTTTTCAGTTCACTCTGCGCTAGTGACCTTTATTTCAGACATTATGTCTACATGAACCCTCACATCTGTTTCCTCTTCCTGTCCCAAGTAAAGCTGCTCTGAGCCTCTCAGAAATGCTACAGAAATGTCCAAAGAAATAGTAGGAGGGAGGTCCATTACAATGGATCAGACCAGAAAACAAGGTCTTCTTTTCTAAACTCTTAGATGTCCCTCGGAGTGACTCTGAGTAAGACTATGTTGCGTTAAAACTGGGATTGACTGGTGTACCCTTTTCCTGCCCAAAGCATGCTGGGATATATTCCCGCCCCCTGCAGTGGATAGTACGTCATGAGTCCACTGCAGTCAGAGAGATACTGTAACACCAAAAACAAACTTCAAGTGAGGCAAAGGAACTTTAAGCACACTTTACTTTAACAACGGAGTGGGGAGGGGCAGACATAACCTACAGATGTGTAGCTGTGTAAGCTGAGCTGGCCTGGTTAAGGAGCATACATCCATGAATATTAATATTGTCCTGTTACTAAAGGAGTTATCTAGGTCGGTTAATGTAGGGATGAGAACTCCAGAGTAGTAAAAATCTGAATATGATCTGTTTTTTAAAATGCAGGTAAACACACTGATCAATTGAGCTGGCTCTTCCACCCTTTGTTTACACCTCACTGTATAATGTCTCCTCAGCAGCTGTTTCAACAGAATGATGTCATTCTTCTCAGTAAATGAGAAGTACATCTGATGATGTCAGCTGCGTACACTGCCATACTGACTGGCCAAACAAAGAACAGTGAGAAGTCGTCAAACTTTAAAACCTGACGGGCCAGCATGCTGCAAACAGAGCGCTTGACAGATTGACCAGCAGCTTCTGCAGCCTCCCCCCAACCCCCACACACATTTCTAACATCCCAAATGGGAGTGTTGCGTCTAACAATTGTAGCTTCCCAAAACAGACAATGTGAATCACCACCTGGTGTTTGAATGAAGACAAATTTTCCCTCAGTTAAAACAAGGATGGAACTGGATGCAGCAGAACCAGAGGTATCACCGTCTTTATTCCATGAAAGCCAGCGGAGTAGAAGGCTCTAGACTTATTTCTAACTCCATCCCTCCAGATCTTTTTCAATTTTCAGATCTGTAGTCTTAAACCAATGTTACCTTGAGTGACTTCACTTGAGGACATCTGTCAGACTTTCACCCTCTGGAGGCGTTCTACAAATGAATTGGCATATGCAGCAGTATTCTGCAGAGTTTACCTTCAATGGTTCATCACAGTATACTGGATTCCAAACCTCTTCTGATCTGGTCTCTCTCCCATGGAAGGCTGGATCATGTGGACATTTAAAAATGACCTTGGTGATGACATAAAACTGCATTAAAATGTTATCAATTCTCTAAATCTTTTTCCAGCTGGTCCAACTGAAACCCAGCCCTCCTCTGGTCCACAACTAAACAGTCTGGTAAATGGGTCCACCGCTACTCATGATTGACCAACCCGTTCTCACTCCCAACACGTCAAATACAGATGCTTTG
>NW_022605626.1:257036-257177 GCF_008692095.1 Etheostoma spectabile | reverse complement strand
ATATGACGCAAAGAGCACCGTTCAGTGTGTGTGTAGAACGCACTGGAAGATGAAATAGTATTAAGAGAACCAATAGTAGAGAGTAGATTAGATAGATAGATAGATAGATAGATAGATAGATAGATAGATAGATAGATAGAT
>NW_022605626.1:254039-257026 GCF_008692095.1 Etheostoma spectabile | reverse complement strand
ATAGATAGATAGATAGATATTTATTGATCCCAAAAAATGGGAAATTACGGTGTTACAGAAGCACACGTACATTAGTCACACAACACAGAATATAAAAATAAATGAGATACTAGGAAAAAAATATACATACATACAATATACATGAAATAAAATAAGAGTAACAAATATTTAAATATATACAGGATCTCTCTCTCATAGGGAGGTTAGGTAGGTGGTGGATGGGACGCGGGACTTTCACCCAGGAGAGTGGGGCTTGTGTCCCGCGTGTCACATTTCCTAAACCCAACTGACCTGTTCTTGTCCTGTCACAGAAACAGACGTTTTATAAGCCCACCCACCATCTTTTCCTTAACCTAACTGTTTCAAAAATGACGCCAGTAGTCCCGACCCAGCTTGTTTAGGTAAAGACCGTTAAAATATGATGCTAAAGGAGACTTTTAGCTTCAATAACAACGCCAAAGGCACCTGACCAAGGGCCAATATTCTATATGATGGGAGTAAGAATGTGTTGGATTGGCAGTAAATGGGCGAGGTAGGGCGCAGAGCAGAGAAGCAAAGCCTAGGTGGCGTATCTGGCATTGCTTCTGAAATCGGTTGCGCCTTGAAAGGTCAGCGGCAAAGAGGTCAAGGTTGAAATCATTTGAACTCTTAGCGCACCACTCGGCAGCAATGCTGAGTGGTGCGCGATGCCAGGAGTAGCGCTCCGTCTGGTTGGCCGGCACCCCTCCCTCCATAGGAAAACAATGGCCAGCACAGAGCGCTTTCACTGCGGATCATGTGCAGGCAGCTTTACTAACCTCACCAACAGTACAGGCCTATCGATGTCAGGTACGGGGTTGTTAGCATTTACAGCTATGTGCAAGTGCCTCGGTGAATGGTGCATACATACACAAACATATCAATCAATAAACACAATCAATAAACACAATTAATACAGAGACAAATATATACTGTATATATATATATATATATATGTATCTATCAAAAAGTTAAGATAAATCACTGGTCTGTCAGATAAACCCATACACCCCTGTATTTATTCTTGATCTATGTTCCAAATGTTTCAGTGTGTGAAAGTTGTCATTGTTATATTTTTCATACAACTGAATTGTCAATATAAAGGTTGGTTTGTTCAGAACTAGCCTAGTACTTTATCATTTATTATTAGCATTTATCTGTTAAAACTACTTTTACATAACTATTTCTACCATTTCAACAATACCTACTAATCATTTGATATGTTTAGCCATTACTTTTAGATAGTTATTTCTACTAATAATTTATTAATTCAACCTGTTTTAAATTCTGTGCTCGTTTTCTCTTACATAACCTCAACATGTAGTGTTTGATTGTGACAGTTGACTTAATGGACCTATCCCTTTCATCAAATTATAATTTCTATTTACTACCATGCTGCCAAACAACCCAGCATCCAGCTTTTTTAAACTGTGGAGGGACGGATGGACTCAAAGCAGTCCTCCAGTCCAACCGCTCCGTCACAGCTGACACGTGACTAATTTTAGCCACTTATTTGACCTTGGATGCCCAGGCATCCTCATAACCCCCCCCCCCTCCGATATGACTGTGTGTCTGTGTAACATTGGTGTTTCTAAATGTTGTTTCACATTGTTTTTAATCACATTTCATACCAGAAGCCATATTTAATCAACAAACTTCTAAGGTTAAGAAAAAGGTGGCTATTAAAAACTATATTTTTTTAAACGCCATTTTGAGAAACTAATATGCAGAAGTTATGAATGTCTTGCAATGGTTTCCTGTTATGAAAGGGAAGCCTCAAGAGAGGAACTAAATGTCAGTCACTCGGGATCTGGATTCATTCAGCGGGCTGACAGGCCGGCAGCATCACATCGTGGCCACATGTTTATGAAAATATGTTTATAATGTGGGGAATTCATTCTTAAACAATGCTTTTCAGTCAGAATGGTGTGTGAGTGTGTGTGACTGTGACACAACTCGAGCCCCACACAGACATCAGGAACCAATCAACGTCCACAGCGGAAGCATTGTTTCCATACGGTCCTCACAGCCGTTTGCCAATGTGCTCGCTAGCCTTTGTGTGCTAACTGCAGCTTTTCAATCTGAGTAAGCAGACTTTAGCATTAGGTTACCGTGGCCCAACACAAGCACACAGTACCTACAGTGCAACAGGTAGCTCGTGCATTAACAGCTTAGAAAGGTGTCCCATGTTTAAGTCTTCTTACCTGTAGACGAGGCACCTCTGTCCTGCTGCTCACTGCAAACCCTTCACACAGTTACACTGGTCCCTCCTGCTGCTGTTGTGCAACTCCCCCACAGACACACTCACTCACACACTCACACACACACACACACACACACACACACAACCCCCCCTCTCTCTTTGTCTCTCTCTCTGAGCTTACCTTGGGAAACAGACATGTACACTGCAAAGCAAGTGTGAAATAAAACAATAATTAAAGATCTAGTATAGAAAGAAAACAGCTGTGTAAGATTGTAATTATATATATATATTATATATATATATATATATATATATATATATAAATATATATATACACAGTACAGGCAAAGAGTTTGGACCCACCTTCTCATTCAATATGTTTCCTTTATTTTCATGTCTATTTCCATTGTAGATCATCACTGAAGGCATCAGAACTATGAATGAACACATGTGGAATTATGTAATTTGAAATAACTGAAAACATGTCTTATATTCTAGTTTCTTCAAAGTACCCCCCCCCCTTTGCTCTGATTACTGCTTTGCACACTCTTGTTATTCTCTTGATGAGCTCCAAGAGGTCGTCACCTGAAATGGTTTCCCAACAGCCATGAAGGAGTTCCCAGAATGCTCAGCACCTGTCGGCCCTTTTGCCTTCAGTCTGCGGTCCAGCTCTCCCCAAACCATCTGGATTGGGTTCAGGTCCGGGGACTGTGGAGGCCCAGCACTCCATTACTCTCTTTCTTGGTCAAATAGCCCCTACACAGCC
>NW_022605626.1:253943-254029 GCF_008692095.1 Etheostoma spectabile | reverse complement strand
GGTGTGTTTGGGGTCATTGTCCTGTTGTAAAATAAAAGATGGTCCAACTAAACGCAAGCAGGATGCTGTGGTAGCCATGCTGGTTC
>NW_022605626.1:253829-253933 GCF_008692095.1 Etheostoma spectabile | reverse complement strand
TTCAATTTAGAATAAATCCCCAACAGGGTCACCAGCAAAGCCCCCCCCCACACCATCTCTCCTCCTCCTCCATGCTTCACGGTGGGAACCAGGCATGTAGAATC
>NW_022605626.1:253671-253819 GCF_008692095.1 Etheostoma spectabile | reverse complement strand
CTTTTCTCCGTCACAAAGACACGGCGGTTGGAACCAAAGATCTAAAAGTTTGACTCATCCGACCAAAGCCCAGATTCCCACTGGTCTCAGGTTCAATTCTTGTGTTTCTTGGAATCCAGTCTCCTCTTAACAGTTGTTCTAGAGATGT
>NW_022605626.1:253584-253661 GCF_008692095.1 Etheostoma spectabile | reverse complement strand
AGAACTTTGTGTGGTATTCATCTGCTCTCTAATCTGAGCTGCAGATAAACTTATCCTCAGCAGCAGAGGTGACTCTT
>NW_022605626.1:231246-253574 GCF_008692095.1 Etheostoma spectabile | reverse complement strand
TTCCTTTCCTGGGGCGGTCCTCATGTGATAAGGTAATCAGATTTCTCAGACAAAATCCAGGGACATTTTCAGCTCAGAAGCGTATTTACCTCCAAAACACACCATGTTTTTATTTTTGTAAAACTTAAAACGGGGACACTAGACCTAGAGCTGTTCTCATTCCCCCCTTAAAGGTCTGATCCCAGAATCCCCCCTGCTGCTACTTCATACACCTCAGAGGGGAATGTTGTAATGTTTACTGAACCACTTTTATCTGAGAGCTTTTGCTTTATTGCTTCAGGCTTGTTTCTGCAGCAGCTCATTGAGTATCAGATACAATAAAAACTATTGATTGATGCAGTATTAAACAAGGTCGCTGCTGTCGGCAGCAGAGAAACAAGCTACAATGGAAGTTAATAGGATACTTGTCCAGGTTGTATTTACGTTCATAAAAGTGCTCGCTTTGCTACTAACAGACTCAGATTAATATTCTAAGTGACAACATTAGGGAAAGGATTTCTAAGGAGGTCGACCTTCCTGTTAAAGATTAAGATTTTTTTTTAAAACATAAAAGTCCGCGAAATTGCATTTGCTGAACCCACCAGACTCCATGTAAATAATCAGTAATTTTAGCATGGTAAAATACGGCTTTCTAAAACATCTCTGAGCTCTGAGCAGCGCTGGCTCTGGAATCCGGGGACAGTCTGGTCACCCCATCATGTGAGCCAGTTTCGTTGTAGTGCTTGATGGTTTTTGCGACTGCACTTGGGGACACATTCAAGGTTTTCTCAATTTTCCGGACTGACTGACCTTCATTTCTTAAAGTAATGATGACCACTCGTTTTGTTAGCTGATTGGTTCTTGCCATAATATGAATTCTAACAGTTGTCCAATCAGTTGTTTGTATCAACTTGACTTCTTCACAACACAGCTGATGGTCCCAAATAAGGCAAGAAATTCCAGTAATTAACCCTGACAAGGTCCACCTGTAAAGTGAAAACCCTTTCAGGTGATTTGAAGTATTACACCACTGAACACAGAAGTCTGCACACTCTTTCTTCTTCTCTGACAGCAGCATGCTCATGAATTCTAACTTTTCCATATTGATTTGACACAATCAAATTGACACATTTGATTCAGGGTCAGCCCATAGCTCTCAGTCTCATCACAACTTCATGACTTTGCTGATCGCTCCTGGTCGAGGTCATGAACCATCATGTTGTAGGAATGTTCTCTACCATCTCCATGTCAGCCAAAACTGTCCCAATCTCATGCTGATATGTAGCTACTAGCGGATCAAAAACACCAAAGAACAGCTTCTTGTATGTGTATGTGCCAGTGCGTACCACAATTGCAGTGACACCTCTCGCTTCTGGTGTGAGCTCTAGTTGGTGGAAGCCCCGCTTTACGTACAGTTTGCTGAAGGTGACTGAACCGTTGAGCATCCCTTGTACACCAGGGGAATTGGACATCTCTCTGATGACAGCTTTATTTGTTTTCCCCTGCAGAACACGTCTCAGGGGTTGTACAGTGGGTGCTACACTCGGATTAATAGGGCTGTTTTTCTTGGTGTTCAGTGTACCAACCCTTGACAGTTCGGGACGTTCTGATCGGAAGTCTGTGACTGTGAACATGTTTTTGCCCACTCTCAGCACATGTAGCTCAATAGCAGTTGTCTTACTATGGATCAAGTCTTCTAGTGGGTCTCTGCACCCTTATACTTTGAACTTAAGGCGGTTTTACGCTTCTGCAGAGGCTCCACGCAGAGCTTTCGCCATAGCCTACATAACTGGCCTGGTTTTTATACTGGCCGGCGTGTGTGTGTGGGGATTGGGTGGGGGAGGGAGAATTGAGAGGGTGGTGGCGATTAGCTTCAGGGTGAGTACTGACTCTAGAGTCGTAGTGAGAGAAACCTCCTTGATTTCATGTTGTTTATGGAGGAGAAACCGGAAACGAGTTGAGGGGAATGCAACGCTACCAAGCCATGGCCGAGAGACGTGCGTCGCCACGATGTGTCGTTGCAATTTTTGAGAAGTGACGTCTGGCCACACCGTAGGGTCCAACGTAGACACAGAGGGGTTGCTGGGGTAGGGTTAGCCTCATCACCATCTGGTACGCTGCTGCCACTGCCGAGCACATGGGCAGACTGTCCTCACATCCTCCATTACCATCTGGTATGGAGGGCGTGCTGGGGAAAGGCCGGTCTGATCAGGAGAGACGGCATTCATCCCACTTTGGACCGAGCCGCTCTCATATCAAAAAATCTGATAGAGTCTATTATCAGCCATAAACCATGACAACCCAAGTCTGGTAATAATCAGAGGTGCAGTGCTTCCACTGGGTCAGTCGCCCACTCATAGTCTAATAACCACAGTGTCTGCCCCCCCGACTCAGATCAGTTAAATCAAAGGGAAACAAAAGAGGGGCTATACAGGACACAATGGGAAAATGATCAGCTCTCGTCGCCCTCCACGCTCTACCAACCAGCCGTCATCAGCTGTGACATCACCTCACTCAACTTCGCTCTGCTCAACATCCGCTCACTGACACGCAAGGGACATCTCATCCAGGACTTCATCTCCGATCGTGGGCTAGACTTTCTCTGTTTAACCGAGACATGGCAACAGCCCAACATCTTTTCTGAATTAAAAGGAATCCACTCCTAGTGGATTTGTTTACATCTGTCAACCCCGTGGCTCTGGCCGGGGAGGAGGTCTACCGTGAGAAGTGGAAGGTCTCGCCGGTGTCTGTCCCTGTCTCCAGCTCCTTTGAATCTGCTGTCTGCAAGTTGTCTGGTCCCACTCCAACCATCATTGCTGTGGTCTACCGCCCCCCTAAACCCAATAGTGTGCTGTATAGTATTTGTTTTGCTGAATAGTATTTGTTTTATTTTGCTGTTGTATAATATTTGTTTTGTTTTGTTGTTGTATAGTATGTGTTTTGCTGTTTTATTATG
Source organism: Etheostoma spectabile (assembly GCF_008692095.1). NCBI lineage: Eukaryota > Metazoa > Chordata > Actinopteri > Perciformes > Percidae > Etheostoma > Etheostoma spectabile. Next base: position 250,639 of record NW_022605626.1, on the reverse strand, counting down.
TATAGTTTTTGTTTTTGTTTTGTTTTGTATATGAATTCCCTGTGCGGCATCCTTGAGTGCCAAGAAAGGCATCTTTAAATAAAATGTATTATTATTTATTATTAAAACAAACCTCAAGAACAGCCTGTTTTCATCTTCGTAACATTGCCAAAATTAGGAACATCCTGTCTCACAACGATGCTGAGAAACTAGTCCATGCATTTGGTACTTCCAGGATGGACTACTGTAATCCTTTATTATCAGGATGCTCAATAAGTCCCTTAAGACTCTCCAGCTGATCCAGAATGCTGCAGCGCGTCTTCTAACAAGAACTAGAAAAGAGATCATATTCCTCCTGTATTAGCTTCTCTGCATTGGCTTCCTGTAAAATCCAGGGTTGAATTTAAAATCCTTCTCCTGACCTACAAAGCTCTAAATGGTCAAGCACCATCTTATCTAGAAGAGCTCTTAGAGCCTTATTGTCCCACTAGAGCACTGCACTCCCAGAATTCCTTGGAGTTACTTGTGGTTCCTAGAGTCTCTTAAAGTAGACTGGGAGCCAGAGCCAGCTATCAGGCTCCTCTACTGTGGACCAGCTCCCAGTCTAAGTCCGGGGACCAGAGCCTTCAGTTATCAAGCTCCTCTACTGTGGACCAGCTCCCAGTCTGGGTCCGGGGACCAGAGCCTTCAATTTTAAGGCTCCTCTACTGTGGAATCAGCTCCCGGTCTGGGTTTGGGACGCAGACACCGTCACCACATTGAAGAGTAAACTCTCTTCTTTGATAAAGCTCATTGTTAGGGAGTGAGGAGTCGCGGTGTCCGCCTAGACCGGCCCACCTGCTTCTAGATTCATCTACCATATAATCAATATGATAAAACCAGAGAGAGGGAGGGCAGTACAGCCCGACCAGGCTCCTCTCTTTACCCTGTCTCTCTTAGTTCTGCTGTAATAGTTTTAGACTGCTGGGGGATCAGACAGGCTCCAGAATCTACTTCCTGCTACGCTCTGCTGGAACCTGCATTGCCATGAACTGCAACAAACTATTTCTAGTCACTGTTCCATTATCTTTTACTGTGGCCGTTATTGCCACTGTTCATCACCCCCCCAACCGGCCGTCAGCCTACCAAGACCCTGGGTCTGTCCCAGGTTTCCCCCTAAAAGGAGTTTTTCCTCACCACTGTCGTACTGTTGCTGCTCTGGAGGAAACTACTAGAACTGTTGGGTCCTTGTAAGTTATAAAGCGGTCTAAACCTGCTCTACCTGTAAATTATAGAGTGTGGTCTAGACCTACTCTAGAGTCAACACATGTATCATTGCACGCACTACACACGCGTGCGCACACACACACACACACACACACACACACACACACACACACACACACACACACACACACACACACACACACACACACACACACAGTATGGTGGACTCATAACGGTCTATGGGTAGACTACAGCAGCAGTAAATAACGGCCTACCCTCCCATGGTGTTGAGTCGGTGTTGTGGGAGTTGTAGTTTGTAGCTTTACACGGAACTGTCTACACATCCACCAAAGACCGACCGCCCTTCTACAACATAATCAATGTCCCATGATACAGCGCGGCGCGGAGCGTGATCTCCGCGTCACTGCAGACAGATATGGCGGTGTCTGGCTGTGTGTGACAGCTTAGCATCAGGTTAGCTTGGGAACACAGCTCCGGACAGACTCCGCTGCCCGCCGCCGCTTCAGGATGGGCTCCCGAATCAGGTGAGAGGGTCCGCCCTGAGGCTGCCTGCAGCCGGCCGCCGCGGCCCGGCAGCCCGCCTCACGCAGCCTCTCTTAGGGGAGAGAAGGAACGATAGGCCCGCTGGACTTGTTGCGACACAGGCTAAAAACACTGACTCCACTAAGCGTTAAGGTGGCTCATCTGGTCTGCTAACGGTTATCACAAGATGAGACATATCTGTGTGTGTGTGTGTGTGTGTGTGTGTGTGTGGTGTGTTGTGTGTGTGTGTGTGTGTGTGTGTGTGTGTGTGTGGCCCCCAGATGTTAGATAGAACATAGAACCTCTGTCCCTCCTCTGCTCCTTCATGTCGACACTGCAGGCTCCCATCAGTCTGACTCCAGCTGTGGGTGAACTGGGGCATCCTAGGCCATGGTTTATGTTATTCTGTGTTTATGTGTATAATGAGCTCATGATATTTCATCATAATGGTAGGAAAGTGACTGCACCATCACAACATCACTGACTACTGTCCAGGGCTTCATGACGCCGTGCACTGTGACAGTGATGCATTAGACCCCTTGGTCAGGAGTAGTGATGTCTACAGACTCTACACACATGTGGGGGATAGATAGATAGATAGATAGATATAGATAGATAGATAGATAGATAGATAGATAGATAGAGAAAATACACTTTATTGTCCCCAAGAGGAAATGTTTCTTGGGCATAGAGCTACAATCTGTTCCTTCACAACACAAACGTGCAGCAGAAAAACCATTCTAAAATCAACATGAAATTAACATAAAGGCATAAACATAAGATTATAAGAGAAGATAAATGAAGGACACATATGACTGTACAGACAGTACGATATCTTAAAAAGTGACAGTTATGGCGCATGTTGATTCTTAGTATAGATATGTTGTTGCAGGCCTGACATCAGCGTGCAGATTATTAGGCTGGATGTAGAAAAGTGTGAACTAAAGCAGAGTTTAAGAGGGAATGATCCATGTGTGTGTGGTTTGTCTGGACCGTGGTCCAGACCATGGTCCAGACCGTGATGGAGCCCCCTCTCAGTGTCCAGTGTGCTGTGTTGCAGGGAGAGCCCTGTGTCCCCCTTCGAGGTGTATGTGGAGGTGGCCCACCCAGGCCCACTCAGCGCCGGTGAGTAACGCTCTGCACACACACAGCTTCTCTTCTGGGGGGCAGGGTCAGGGCGGGGGGCTTTTCAACTGTCAGGCTTATTATCACACATAAACAGTAATTCAAAGTTGCTGAAATACAATAGATACATATATCTCTTCATTCATATTATTCATTTGTTTGGTTTATTTCACGCGTCATCATTGGATCTTTAAACCTAGTTTCAGGAGGGACACTGATCGTATGCAGGCCGCATGAAATGGGGAACCCCAAATAAGCTCCTCGGAGGGGGGTCCAATAACAATAAACATACAACAAATAATATACCAACCCAAAACTCAATGTACCATGGACGCAAAATAGACGTATACAGAAAAAAATATCGACTACTAGGGCCGCACAATGAATTTTATATTTTTATCATAATTTCTATCGAATGTGCAGTATGGATTTCCAAATCACACGGGGGGACAATATTTGTTAAAGACTAAATATGTGTCAAACCGTTGTGAATAAAGTATTGTGGTGCTGCAGAGACGTAGTATCCTACAGACTAAGAAAACATCTTTGTTTGGTACAGATGCTCGCAATCATCTCTATACTCATTTCAATTTTAAAATTTGAATATTTTTCAACCAGCTCCCCCTACAGGTTTCTCTAGAGAGCACCCCCCTACAGGTTTCTCCCTAGAGCCCCCCCTACAGGTTTCTCTAGAGACCCCTCCCTACAGGTTTCTCTAGAGACCCCTCCCTATAGGTTTCTCAATAGAGCCCCCCCCCTACAGGTTTCTCTATAGGGCTCTCCCTACAGGTTTCTCTCTAGAGCCCCCCCGCCCCACAACTGAGCAATTTGTTAATGCAAGACCTGATATCACACCATTCTTCGTAACACTACATTGAGTATTTTTTTACTTTTGTGTATAATATTTAATACTTTTGTGGATGTATACATTTTGCCAAGAAATACAATAATATGCAATAACATGTCTGGGGTCTTCTTATAAAAAGCCCAAATAATATGACATAATATAATCTGTTCAGCCAACCCATCTGCCACCTGCTGATAGAATGATGCAACAACAGGATAATACCAAAATGAATGCATAATGTTCTCCTCACAAAAAGATTTGTATTTGCAAACATAAATCCCATGTGTCAGCAGTGTCCAATACAAACCATCCATTATTACTACATTACATGTCATTTAGCTGATGCTTCTATCCAAAGGGACTTCCAATTGCTATCTATGTCAGAAGTGGCACACCTGTGGAGCAGCTAGGGGTTTAGTGCCTTGCTCAGGGACACATTGGTTGATGTATGGCAGTGGGAATCAAACCAAAAACATAGGTCATATTCACTGCCCCCCCTACCCCCCCTGACAAACATCCAAACATTATTGTTGACCAGATGAAACTAACTCTCACCTAACATCCTTCACCGCACCTTTTGGCGCTACAATAAAAGCAGCTGATTGGTCAGTTCCATACACATTGTTAAAGGTGCAGAGCAATGCTTTTTCTTTATTAAATTACAGCACAAAACTCTCAAATGATCATAACATAATCCCAAGGCTGATCTAGTCCCTGTAGACTGGATTCTAAGCAGTGGTTCATTGGCACCCTCGTACAACCAACCCTCACAGAAAAAAGGTGACATTTAGGAAAAGAAAACAAAGCTGTGCTTGCATGAGGCCCATGGTTTTTTCATGTGAAATATTGACTAGCTTTACCTTTTTGGACCTCAGACCGTATTGGATGAAACGGTCACTCTTATGGCGCTTACCCACTGCTAGTACCAGCTCTACCCGGCTCGACTCGGCCGCGGTGCCCCATCCTCCTTTTTCCATTGCAGATTAGTACCTGTGGGGCTGGTTGTCATGGCGACGCCGCAGAAAACTGCCGTGACCTAACGCAGCACACACACAGAACATGAAGGTGTGTTTGATTCTCGGCATGTCGCTGTTGGCCAGAAGACACATTTAGTTTCTGAAGATCTAAAACACCGCTGGATAGACTACTTAAACATGGGGAGTGTTTAAGTAGTCCCCCCCCCATCGGTCACTAGGGATGAGGACGCAGTGATTAGTGACGATTCTCTCCAACCAATCAGCAGTCTGCAGGTTTTCTCTTCACCTTTTGGTATCGCCTCAGCAGCTTGGAACCTCGACGGAGGGGGTACTAAATAGTCCCTGGTAGCAGGAACCAGGGACTTAATCATCACGGACCAACCAAGGAAGGCCAGGCCAGGCCAGGCGATACCATGCAGTGGAAAAACGCCATTAGACATATACACCTGTTTACAGGGTGTCACACACACACACGCACACACACACACACACACACACACACACACACACACACACACTGGTTGGTTTGAAGAGTTTATGAGTCATAATGGTTGCAACATGTGACTCATTTCCAGGATAGTGAGGTTGTCGGTTGTATTTCTAAGAATTTCCTAATTTCCTGTTGAATGTCCACACTACTCTTTTCTGTCTGACTTCTTCCGCTGTTTTAAATGTGGAACCTTGTGGTCTAATGGTAGTTATCACAGAAGGAATATATGGCTTCTAGATCTAGATTTTATATGAATGAATGAATGAATGCATGCATGATTAAATTAATTACTTCTCCCTCTGTCCTGTCTAACAGTCCTGTCCCCTGTCTGTCTTCTCAAACAGTTCTTTCCTCTGTCTGTCTTCTCTAACAGTCCTTTCCTCTGTCTGTCCTCTTTAACAGGGCCAGAGGTGCGGAGACAGTATCCTGAGGACTACACAGAGCAGGTGAGAGTGACTTCTCTGTGTTCCAATTTATTTATCAATTTCTCATGTGTCCCTGCTGTGTGCTGTGTTAGTGGCTGTATGTCCCAGAAGGACTGGGTCATATGTCCCTGGTGTGTGCTGTGTTAGTGGCTGTATGTCCCAGAATTACTGGGTCATATGTCCCTGGTGTGTGCTGTGTTAGTGGCAGGATGTCTCAGAAGGACTGGGTCATATGTCCCTGGTGTGTGCTGTGTTAGTGGCAGGATGTCCCAGAAGGACTGGGTCATTGTCCCTGGTGTTGCTGTGTTTAGTGCAGGATGTTCCAGAAGGACTGGGTCATATGTCCCTGGTGTATGCTGTGTGGCAGGATGTCCAGAAGGACTGGGTCATATGTCCTGGGGTGTGCTGTGTTAGTGGCAGCAGATGTCCCAGAAGGACTGGGTCATATGTCCCTCTGGTGTGTGCTGTGTTAGTGGCGTACAGGGTTCCCAGAAGGACGGGTATATTGTCCTGGTGTGTGCGGTTTAGTGGCGGCAGGATGTCCAGAAGGACGGTCATATGTCCTGGTGTGTGCGTGTTAGGGCAGGATGTCGCAAAGGACTGGGTCATATGTCCCTGGTGTGTGTGTGGTTAGTGGCAGGATGTCCAGAAAGGACTGGGTCATATGTCCCTGGTGTGTGCTGTGGTAGTGCAGGAGTACCAAAGGACTGGGTATATGTCTGGTGTTGTGTGCTGTGTAGTGGCAGGATGTTCTCAGAAGGACTGGGTCATATGTCCCTGGTGTGTGCTGTGTTAGTGGCAGTACAGTATGTCCCAGAAGGACTGGGTCATATGTCCCTGGTGTGTGCTGTGTTAGTGGCAGGACAGGTTTTCCCAGAAGGACTGGGTCATATGTCCCTGGTGTGTGCTGTGTTAGTGGCAGGATGTCCGAAAAGGACTGGGTCATATGTCCCTGGTGTGTGCTGTGTTAGTGGCAGGATGTCCCAGAAGGACTGGGTCATATGTCCCTGGTGTGTGCTGTGTTAGTGACAGGATGTCCCAGAAGGACTGGGTAATATGTCCCTGGTGTGTGCTGTGTTAGTGGCAGGATGTCTCAGAAGGACTGGGTCATATGTCCCTGGTGTGTGCTGTGTTAGTGGCAGGATGTCTCAGAAGGACTGGGTCATATGTCCCTGGTGTGTGCTGTGTTAGTGGCAGGATGTCCCAGAAGGACTGGGTCATATGTCCCTGGTGTGTGTTGTGTTAGTGGCAGTACAGTATGTCCCAGAAGGACTGGGTCATATGTCCCTGGTGTGTGCTGTGTTAGTGGCAGGATGTCCGAAAAGGACTGGGTCATATGTCCCTGGTGTGTGCTGTGTTAGTGGCAGGATGTCCAAAAGGACTGGGTCATATGTCCCTGGTGTGTGCTGTGTTAGTGGCAGGATGTCCCAGAAGGACTGGGTCATATGTCCCTGGTGTGTGCTGTGTTAGTGGCAGTACAGTATGTCCCAGAAGGACTGGGTCATATGTCCCTGGTGTGTGCTGTGTTAGTGGCAGGATGTCTCAGAAGGACTGGGTCATATGTCCCTGGTGTTTGCTGTGTTAGTGGCAGGATGTCCCAGAAGGACTGGGTCATATGTCCCTGGTGTGTGCTGTGTTAGTGGCAGTACAGTATGTCCCAGAAGGACTGGGTCATATGTCTGGTGTGGCTGTGTTAGTGGCAGTACAGGTTTCCCAGAAGGACTGGGTCATATGTCCTGGTGTGTGCTGTTTAGTGGCAGGAGTCCGAAAAGGATGGGTCATATGTCCCTGGTGTGTGCTGTGTTAGTGGCAGGATGTCCGAAAAGGACTGGGTCATATGTCCCTCGTGTGTGCTGTGTTAGTGACAGGATGTCCCAGAAGGACTGGGTAATATGTCCCTGGTGTGTGCTGTGTTAGTGGCAGGATGTCCCAGAAGGACTGGGTCATATGTCTCTGGTGTGTGCTGTGTTAGTGGCAGGATGTCCCAGAAGGACTGGGTAATATGTCCCTGGTGTGTGCTGTGTTAGTGGCAGGATGTCCAGAAGGACTGGGTCATATGTCCCTGGTGTGTGCTGTGTTAGTGGCAGGATGTCCCAGAAGGACTGGGTCATATGTCCCTGGTGTGTGCTGTGTTAGTGGCAGTACAGTATGTCCCAGAAGGACTGGGTCATATGTCCCTGGTGTGTGCTGTGTTAGTGGCAGTACAGGTTTCCCAGAAGGACTGGGTCATATGTCCCTGGTGTGTGCTGTGTTAGTGGCAGGATGTCCGAAAAGGACTGGGTCATATGTCCCTGGTGTGTGCTGTGTTAGTGGCAGGATGTCCCAGAAGGACTGGGTCATATGTCCCTGGTGTGTGCTGTGTTAGTGACAGGATGTCCCAGAAGACTGGGTAATATTGCACTGTGTGTGTGTGTTAGTGGCAGGATGTCTCAGAAGGACTGGGTCATATGTCCCTGGTGTGTGCTGTGTAATGGCAGGATGTCTCAGAAGGACTGGGTATATGTCCTGGTGTGTGCTGTGGTAGTGGCAGGATGTCCCGAAGGACTGGGTCATAATCCCTGGTGTGTGTTGTGTTGTGGCAGTACAGTATGTCCCAGAAGGACTGGGTCATATGTCTGGTGTGGCTGTGTTAGTGGCGCAGGATGTCCGAAAAGGATGGGGATAGTCCCTGGTGTGTGCGTGTTAGTGGCGGAGTGTCCCAGAAGGACTGGGTCATATGTCCCTGGTTTTGCTGGTTAGTGGCAGTACAGATGTCCAGAGAGACTGGGTCATATGTCCTGGTGGTGCTGTGTTAGTGGCAGGATGTCTCAGAAGGACTGGGATATGTCTGGTGTTTGCGTGTTAGTGGCAGGATGTCCCAGAAGGACTGGGTCATATGTCCTGGTGTGTGCTGTGTTAGTGGCAGTACAGTATGTCCCAGAAGGACTGGGTCTATGTCCCTGGTCTGTGCTGTGTTAGTGGCAGTACAGGTTTCCCAGAAGGACTGGGTCATATGTCCCTGGTGTGTGCTGTGTTAGTGGCAGGATGTCCGAAAGGACTGGGTATATGTCCGGTGTGGCTGGGTTGTAGGCAGGATGTCCGAAAAGGACGGGTCATATGTCCCTCGTTTGTGCTGGTTAGTAGCAGGATGTCCCAGAAGGACTGGGTCATATGTCCTGGTGTGTGCTGTGTTAGTGGCGGAGTCAGAAGGACTGGGTCATAGTCTCTGGTGTGTGCTGTGTAGTGGCAGGATGTCCCAGAAGGACTGGGTAATATGTCCCTCGTGGTGCTGTGTGAGTGGACAGGATGTCCCAGAAGGACTGTGTAATAGTCCCTGGGTGTGCGTGGTGTGGCAGGTGTCCAGAAGGACTGGGTCATATGTCTTGGTGTGTGCGGTGTTAGTGGCAGGATGTCCCAGAAGGACTGGGTCATATGTCCCGGTGTGTGCTGTGTAGTGGCAGGATGTCCGAAGGATGGGTATAGTCCCTGGTGTGTGCTGTGTTAGTGGCAGGATGTCTCAGAAGGACTGGGTCATATGTCCCTGGTGTGTGCTGTGTTAGTGGCAGGATGTCCCAGAAGGACTGGGTCATATGTCCCTGGTGTGTGTGTGTTAGTGGCAGGATGTCCCAGAAGGACTGGGTCATATGTCCTGGTGTGCGTGTGTAGTGGCAGTACGTGTCCCGAAGGAGGGTCATATGTCCGGTGTGTGCTGTGTTAGTGGCAGTAAGGTGTTTACCAGAAGGACTGGGTCATATGTCCCTGGTGTGTGCTGTGTTAGTGGCAGGATGTCCGAAAAGGACTGGGTCATATGTCCCTGGTGTGTGCTGTGTTAGTGGCAGGATGTCCCAGAAGGACTGGGTCATATGTCCCTGGTGTTGTGCTGTGTTAGTGACAGGATGGTACCAGAAGGACTGGGTAATATGTCCCTGGTGTGGCTGGGTTAGTGGCAGGAGTCTCAGAAGGACTGGGTCATATGTCCCTGGTGTGTGCTGTGTTAGTGAAAGGAGTCCCGAAGGACTGGTGGGATATGTCCCTGGTGTGTGCGTGTTAGGGGCAGTACGTATGTCCCAGAAGGACTGGGTTATATGTCCCTGTGGTGTCTGTGTTAGTGGCAGTACAGGATGTCCCGAAGGACGGGTCATATGTCCTGGTGTGTGCTGTGTTAGTGGCAGGATGTCCCAGAAGGACTGGGTCATTGTCCTGGTGTGCTGTGTTGTGAAAGGATGTCCCAGAAGGACTGGGTAATATGTCCGGGTGTGGTGCTGTGTAGTGGCAGGATGTATCAGAAGGACTGGGTCATATGTCCCTGGTGGTGTACTGTGTTAGTGGCAGGATGTCCCAGAAGTACTGGGTCATATGCCTGGTGTGTGCTGTGTGAGTGGCAGGATGTCCCAGAAGGACTGGGACAAATGTCCTGGTGTGTGCTGTGTTAGTGGCAGGATGTCAGAAGGACGGGTCATATGTCTCTGGTTTGTGCGTGTTAGTGGCAGGCTGTCCAGAAGGATGGTCATATGTCCTGGTGTGTGCTGTGTTAGTGGCAGGATGTCTCAGAAGGACTGGGTCATATGTCCGGTGTGTGCTGGTTGTGGCGGATGTCTCAGAAGGACTGGGTCTATGTCCATGGTGTGTGCTGTGTTAGGGGCAGGATGTCCAGAAGGACGGGTCATAGTCCCTGGTGTGTGCTGTGTTAGTGGCAGGATGTCTCAGAAGGCGGGGTCATATGTCCTGGTGTCTGCGTGTTAGTGGCAGTACAGTATGTCCAGAAGGACTGGGTCATATGTCCCTGGTGTGTGTGCTGTGTTAGTGGCAGGATGTCCAGAAGGACTGGGTCATATGTCTGGTGTGTGCTGTGTTGTGGCAGGATGTCCCACGAGGACTGGGTCTATGTCCCTGGTGGTGCTGACCGTAGACATGTCACAGATAATAAAACAAGTAAGCTTTTTAGTTCAATTTTCTGTATAATGTCAGATCATAAAAATCTATAACAGAATAGAGCAGGTCTAGACACTCTATAATTACAGGTAGAGCAGGTCTAGAAAACTCTGTAATTAAAGATGAGCAGGTCTAGACCACTCTATAATTACAGATAGAGCGAGGTCTAGACCACTCTTAAATTACGATAGAGCAGGTCTAGACCACTCTATAATTACAGATAGAGCAGGTCTAGACCACTCTGTTAATTTACAGATAGGCAGGTCGACCATCTATAATTACAGATAGAGCGGTCTAGACCTCTATAATTTACAGTAGAGCAGTCTAGACCATCTATAATTTACAGATAGAGCAGGTCTAAACCATTCTTAATTTAAGAAGAGCAGGTCTAGACCACTCTATAATTTACAGATAGAGAGGTCTAACCTCTATAATTTACAGATAGAGCAGGTCTAACCGCTCTATAATTACAGATAGAGCAGGTCTAGACCGCTCTATAATTTACAGATCGAGCAGGTCTACACGCTATATATTTACAGATAGAGCAGGTCTAGACCACTCTATAATTTACAGATAGAGCAAGTCTAGACTGCTCTATAATTTACAGATAGAGCAGGTTCACACTGCTCTATAATTTACATATAGAGCAGGTTCACACTGCTCTATAATTTACAGATAGAGCAGGTATAAACGGCTCTATGATTTACAGATAGAGCAGGTCTAGACCACTCCTGGTAGGCCCCTCTAGGGTCCCAGAATCACGGGGAGAGAGCTTGTTCAAGGGTCCCTGAACGTGTGAAAATGAGTTTCGGACTGACCACTTTCTTCCATGGTACAAGAAGAAGAATTGTGCTTTCCGTAACAAAATCCTCCTCATGACAATGACAAAGAATACCTCTGTGTCATTGGCTGCTATGGGCATGAAAGGAGAGAAACCCATGGTGTGGCCCCCATCCTCCCCTGACCTCAACCCTATTGAGAACCTTTGGAGCATTCTCGAGCAAAAGATCTCTGAGGGGGGGAGGAAGTGGGCTCTGGGAGGCTGTTCTCACATCCTGCAAAGAAAGTCAAGCAGAAACTCTCCATGAACAAGTTCCGTGGATGAAGGGGTCCTATGGCAACATGGACCTGGCTTTGTTAAGATGGGCTTGATTGAAACAGCTTTTGATTTCAGAACATATGACCTTCTAATGCTGCAAGCTCAACAAATGACCACGTTCAGTTCTTTACAACCTAGAAAATGTTTTGTAACTCTGTTGTGCATAATAACAGTTCATTTTGAGTTTTTTATTTATTGAAAACAATACTGGTTTCATTGGGTTTCATTGACTTCTACCCTAACGGTTGATGGCTTGAAAAGGATACTGACTAGGAAAATCATCAGTGTAAAATATAATTTGCAGTCTTTAAAAAAAAATTGAATTTAAAAATTAAATCGTGAACGTGGTGAATCGAGATTGCAAATAATATTATATAACGATTAATCATGCAGGTCTAGTGGTGAGGAAACATGTCCTTTAAACAGCCAGAAGCCCTTGGTCGTCTGCCGGTTGGGACACAGAAACACACAAATATAATGAATCATAATTCTAGCAGTTGGTATAAACACTGGTAATTATAGTAACAATAAGGATAACGGCAGGACCACGGCAGCAGCTGTAACCATGATCCAGTTGCCACCCTGATCCAAGGAAATGTGTAAGGCAAAAAAACACAAGGACTCTGGGAAATAACCCCCTGGAGCAGTAACAAGCATTTCTGGGACATGGATGACTGGGACATGATGAGATAAAGGAGAGAGGAGCTCAGTGTGTCAAAGGAAGTCCCCGGCAGTCTAAAAGCATCACAGCAGAACTAAGAGCTGGTCCCATCAGACCTGAGCCAGTTCTAGGTTGGGTTGGGTGAACCTGACCACTATGAAGCAGAGAAGAGAAGGGCTCTGTCCCTCACCATCTAACTACTCACTGTGATCATTACATCTGTCCCCACAGGAGACACTTCAGACTGTGCCCAAGTTCTGCTTCCCGTTTAGCATGGACAGGTACACACACACACACACACACACACACACACACACACACACACACACACACACACACACACACACACACACACACACACACACACACACACACAGAAATGTGTTTGTTTTTCATGTATTTTGTGTAACGGGTGGCTGTGGCTCAGTGGGAAAGCCTGCCCAATCAGAAGGTTGGTGGTTTGATCCCTGGCCCTGCTGTCCCATGTCGAAGTGTCTTTGGGACACTGAACCCCGAGTTGCCCTCGATGCTGTGCCATCAGAGTGTAAATGTGTGTGTGAGTGTGTATCTGATGAGCAGGTGGCGCCTTGTACGGCAGCCTCGGCCACAGTGTGTGAATGGTTCCTGTACTACGTATGTAGCTTTTCACCAACTGCAAGACCCAGGCGGACCCAGAGCATGCTGGGAAACGCCGGCCTCTCAGCTGATCTAACAGCGGACAGCTTCAAAATCGACTCAACATGATGACGTTAAAGATAAAGTTTTTATTGATTTAGAATCGGAGGGATTTTAACTGCTATTAGTCTGATTTAAAGGCTCATTCTGTACAGAACACATGCTGTGGCTGGTAGAGACGTTTAGAAGTCAGAGACTAAATCTCCAGTCTGTTGTTAATTAACATCAACACCAGATCACATGTAGAGCATTATGACAGCTACTCTGTCATAATTAAAACAAGTGGAGACTGTGTACAAGCTGATACCGTATATGGGTCTGATTACTTTTCATTAAATCAGAATCGGACCATGTCCCTTCCTGTCCAGCCTGAAGGCTGCAGCAAACGGCTGGAAACTGTCCCACGTTACCGCAGCTTTATGTCCCCGCCCCCGGCTGCTGCCGCCTGCTCTCATCCACTACAGGCGAGGTGCAGTTCATCTCCAACGAGCCTTGTGGAATCTCTCTAGCATTTGAACTCCGCCCCCATATTCCACACCAACAGTCAACCCACAGCCCCACCCCCACCCCCACCCCCACCAACACCAACCATTAAAAACATTTTGGCTTTGTGATTTATTTGTTGTTTGTATGTGTTCCTTTTGAATTGTAATTCTCTGCACTACCCTCACATTAACACACACACACACACACACACACACGCACACTCCCTGTCTCTGTCCGTGTCTCCGTCTGCAGTCTGACAGTTAACCAGGTGGGTCAGAACTTTACCTTTGTGTTGACCGACATCGAGAGCAAACAGAGATTTGGCTTCTGTCGCCTCTCCTCCGGAGCTCACACCTGCTACTGCATCCTCAGGTCAGTGTTTCCCTACAGTCTATGGTAGCAACACGCAGTAATGAATGCATTTCATGAATGAATGAATGTATGTCTGTGTTTCTGTCCTCTCAGCTACCTGCCCTGGTTTGAAGTCTTCTACAAGCTGCTGAATGTCCTCGCAGACTACACCATCAAAGGCCAGGTGACGTTGTGTTGGGACACATTCAGTGGTGTAGTCTACGTGATATGCCCATATACGCAGTAAACGCACTAAGACGGCTCCAGGATTTCCATATACCCACTTTAAAGATGATACAAACAACATATTTCCATTATATTTTTGATATATTTTGAACTGTCATCTGTGTTTTCCTTCGATAGGCTAAATAAAGGTAATTCCACTGTAAACTGGTGCATTAAAGAGTATCAGAATGCAGGAAATGTCTTTTGAATGGACACTTTCATGTGTCCATTCTGGTCCATATATTTATGTAGTACAGTGTAAAGACCTTACACTACACCACTGGTCTCGCCCAGAGTGTAGCTGTGTGTCCACTCTCAAATAGCTGCAAGATTACACTCGTCTCGTCGCGAGTCTTTGGTCGGAACTGGCCTGAACTGTGACTTTGGGGTTGTGTTTCTGTTTGTGGCGTTACATCATGTCTTTTTCAAACTGCCAGTGCGTGGCTTTAGAATCTTGTGAATGTTTCAGGAAAGCCAGTGGCAGGAGTTCCTGGTGACCCTGCATACGCTGCCTGTCCCCGAGCCCGGCGTCCCGGTTCATCTGGGCGTGGTGAGTCTCTGTGATTGGTTGGAGGATAATTCCTACACTCACCATGTAGTATGCACGCATGTAGTAGAGGAGACCTCTCTGGCTTTGACTGGCCCTCTGCTCTCTGTTTCCTGCAGCACTCCTTCTTCACTGTGCCTGACATCAGGGAACTGCCCACCATACCTGAGAATGTGAGCGCACGCACACACACACACACACACACACACACACACACACACACACACACACACACACACACACACACACACACACACTCACACTCAGGTCTTTGTCCTGCAGTTTGAAACCTTTGCTAACAGATTTGATGAAAAACCTGACAGTACTACAGAAATATGTGGAAGTCCATTTCTAACCGTGAAAATGAATGAATACATGGACAGATTAGATTAGATCTAACATTGTGACTTTTTTTAATGTTGAAAGTCTTAAGTCACATGTTTGATCTAGAAGTGATATTTTTGCCTGATATGTGGTAATAATGAGATAGCAAGAGCTACCTTAGCTCTACTATGTTGTAGTTATGGGGTGTGAGATTTCTACACTTGCAGCCTTCACTAGTCCAGGATTGATGTAATACATATGTGTTGAGCTGATACTGAGTTCTGTGATCAAACTGAATCCTGGTCCACTGGTCTTTACCCAACTACTAACTCTCTGATTTGTTTTTCTCTTGTTGTGTTTGACCCTGCAGAGAAACCTAACCGAGTACTTTGTAGCAGTAGATGTCAATAACATGCTTCATCTGTACGCTAGTATGCTTTATGAACGTCGAATCCTCATCTGCTGTAGCAAACTAAGCACTGTAAGTAGAGCTCCTTCTCCCCCCCACAGCCCTGTGTCAGTCTGTCAGTCATCAGCAGTCCTGAGATGCACAGCGTTTACCCTCTGCCCCCCCATCTGGAAGGCTTTCTTACTTCGATTCACATCACAATGATACTAAATCCTAGTCACATATTGGTGAAATCAGATCATTTCCCTATGTTTTTGAGCCCTAATTGATACAAAACAAAGTCAAACCAATAACCAAAGCCAGACAGTACGTCGTCTTTAGTAGAATATCCCAAAGAAAACATGAGGTTTTCATATGACTCGGACAACTGATAAAGGAAACCTTCTGACACATGCATCCTTCTGTAAAACGTAAACATATCATATATTATAATGTTTCATATATTTTCTAATTGCTGTTTGAGTTATGTGTCTGACACGTTGTCTTTGTCCCCAGTTAACAGCGTGTGTCCATGGCTCCACAGCCATGCTGTATCCCATGCACTGGCAGCATGTGTACATCCCTGTCCTGCCGCCGCATCTGCTGGACTACTGCTGGTCAGTATGCACACGGCATGGCATCTTATGGCATCTTATATATACATATACATATCTTTTTAATTCTTTTTTTGGGCTTTTTCTCCTTTAATGGACAGGACAGCTAGGTGAGAAAAGGGGAAAAGAGAGGGGGAAGACATGCAGGAAATCGTTGAACCCTGGACCTCTGCGTCGAGGCATAGACCTCTATGTATATACGCGCCTGCTCTACCAACTGAGCCAACCCTCTATCTATATACGCGCCTGCTCTACCAACTGAGCCAACCCTCTATCTATATACGCGCCTGCTCTACCAACTGAGCCAACCCTCTATCTATATACGCGCCTGCTCTACCAACTGAGCCAACCCTCTATCTATATACGCGCCTGCTCTACCAACTGAGCCAACCTGGCCATGGGTTATTCTGTATAGGACCCATTGGAAATTTAAAAAAAAACTATAAGACAGATAGGGCTGTACATTAAGTCTGTGCCAAAAGCTGACTGCACATTAGAAAATATTTTCAAACCAAGCCGCGGAGGACATTTAGGACGTTTAGCCTTACAGAAACATGTAGAAAACCAAACAATGTTATCTTAGGATAGGAATCCTACTTAGGGTGGCATCAAACCAGTGCTGAATGAAGAAAGCTTGACATGCTGTTGTATGAAACTGGCCCTTTTTTTTCAGCGCCCCCATGCCCTACCTGATCGGAGTCCATTCCAGTCTGATGGAGGTGGGTGTCATCCAGCAGATAAAACAAAGATTGTTTTACCCTTCTTCATGTGCTACTGACGACGTGACTCTGTGACTTGAGTTGACTGTGTGTGTGTGTGTGTGTGTGTGTGTGTGTGTGTGTGTGTGTGTGTAGAAGGTTCGAGGCATGGCTCTGGATGATGTGGTGCTGCTGAACGTGGACACCAACACCCTGGAAAGCCCCTACGATGACCTGCAGAGCCTGCCCAGCGACGTGGTGAGGGACTCGGGCAGCGCTCAGGGTGGGGACACTGACAGATGAACTTGGTGTCCTAACCTCTGTGACTTCATGTCCCGCAGGTCTCCTCTCTCAAGAGTCGTCTGAGGAAGGTTTCTACAACCACCGGGGACGGCGTGGCCCGAGCCTTCCTCCGCAGCCAGGCGGCGCTGTTTGGCAGCTACAGGAACGCTCTGCAGATCGAGCCGGTCAGTACGCCTGTAGAGCAGCAGAGAAGACACGGGGGGGGGGGGGGGGGGGGGGGATGTGCTAGATCGGATCTGCTAGATGTGTGAACGTCAAAGGACATGCCTTGTGGCCCACCTTATTCTGCCTCTGATTGGCTTACCCTGGTATTCTTACCCTAACCATTAGGGCTGCACAATTAATTGAATTTTAATCACGATCACGATTTTGGCTTCCCACGATCAAATTTGCGTAATCAAGCGATTTTTTTTTTTTTTTTTCCATTTCATTGAACTTTTTTTTTTTTTTTTTTTTTTACAAAGCCAATCTACCGCTCCGTAATCCACTGTCTGATCTTGAGCCAGTCCGAGTTGTCCCTGCACCGTGCAGCTTAGTTTCTAGATGGAGACAGTCCCAGAGGACAGAGAAACGGGAGGAAAACTCAACAGATAGCAGTCGGTTATACGTCGGTCTCAAGGTTTACCAGTTTACCAGTAAACGCAACATTTTGTCCTGTCTGTTGTTTTTCAGACAACGGCAGTGTCTTACCCTCCCTGCAGCTCCGCCACACAGCGCCGGTGTCACGCTCCTGACACTTGTCTACAGTTTTAATTGTTATTAACACAGCTGTATATTGTTATGCAGGAGAGGCAGACCTGTGTTTGTACCAGTGTTTCCGTGGTAACTCTGCGGTCACGGCGACACACAGAAGAAGTTACTGAATGCAGCTAACTTCAGGTTGTAGAGAAATAGCATGTGAGACGGAGCACGCTGGACCCATTCATAATGAGTTGCATAATGCATGTGTTGCAGCTGTATGTATGTACAACATACATCTTCAACATAAGAGGAATGTAGCACAATATGGATGTGAAAGCAGTTATAAATAGCATATGTGACTATAAAATTTGTTTTGGTTAAAATCAACAAATAATTGTGATAATAATCGTAATCAAAATATTGATCAAAATAATCGTGATTATCATTTTGGCCATAATATGGTAACAGCCCTACTAACCATGCTTTTCTTACCCTAACCCCTAACCCTGGTATTGTTACCCTAACCCCTAACCCTGGTATTGTTACCCTAACCCCTAACCCTGGTATTGTTACCCTAACCCCTAACCCTGGTATTGTTACCCTAACCCCTAACACCCTGGTATTGTTACCCTAACCCCTAACCCTGGTATTGTTACCCTAACCCCTAACCCTGGTATTGTTACCCTAACCCCTAACCCTGGTATTGTTACCCTAACCCCTAACCCTGGTATTGTTACCCTAACCCCTAACACTGGTATTGTTACCCTAACCCCTAACACTGGTATTGTTACCCTAACCCCAACCATGGATGTTACCGCTAACCCCTAACCCGGTATTGTTACCCCTAACCCCTAACCCTGGTATTGTTACCCTAACCCCTAACAACCTGGTATTGTTACCACTAAACCCCTAACCCTGTATTGTTACCCTAACCCCTAACCTGGTATTGTTACCCTAACCTAACACTGGTATTGGTTACCCTAACCCCTAACGGTATTGTACCCAACCCTAACACTGGTATTGTTACCCTAACCCCTAACCTGTATTGTTAGCAACCCCTAACACTGGTATTGTTAACCCTAACCCTACCCTAACCCTGGTATTGTTTACCCTAACCCCTAACATGGTATTGTTACCCTAAACCCCTAACCAGGGGATTGTTACCCTAACCCCTAACACCTGGTATTGTTACCCTAACCCCTAACACCTGGTATTGTTACCCTAACCCCTAACCCGGTATTGTTACCCTAAAACCCCTAAAGCCGTATTGTTACCCAACCCCCTAACCCTGGTATTGTTACCCTAACCCCTAACCCTGGTATTGTTACCCTAACCCCTAACCCTAGTATGTTTACCCTAACAGCAGCTGTCACGTTACAAACAAACAGTCAGATAAATATGTTCACTTATGAATTTACACAATCAGTCTCTTTCTGCCAGCATTTCTCTATGGCCGTATCTGCAGCAGTAGTGTTGCTTTGTGCTGTGAGCCGTTCTTAGAGTCTCTGCAGCTCTCCATTATAACAATCTGTTCTTCTTGACTGAGTGGACTCCACCGATCGGACCACCCACTTTTCTGAAGAATTTGCTCAGAGCCTAATGAAGAAGCCGGCTTAGTAGAGAGCGTGGTGCCTGTGGTCTCTGTCTATGACATGGGGACTGGGTTAGTCAGCCATCACTGTGACAGCTGTTGTTCTCCTGCACACAGGGAGAGCCAATCACATTCAACGAGGAAACCTTTGTGAACCACCGATCCAACGCCATGAGACCGTTCCTCCAGAACGCCATCCAGCTGCAGCTCTTCAAACAGGTCAAACACACACACACACACACACACA
>NW_022605626.1:226045-230946 GCF_008692095.1 Etheostoma spectabile | reverse complement strand
CACACACACACACACACACACACACACACACAAACACCTCCTCTTACACTACGTTGTATCTTGCTGCAGTTCATTGACGGGCGCTTAGACCTGTTGAACTCCGGAGAGGGTTTCAGTGACGTCTTTGAGGAGGAGATCAACATGGGCGAGTATGCAGGTGAGTGGCAGGGTGCACGTGTACTCTAAAGAGGGGGGGAATACTGACGGAGTAATTCTACCACGGGGGGGGCAGTGGAAAGACTGACCGAGTAATTCTACAGTAGGCGGCGCTCTGCCAACGCACAACAGGCTTTTTCTTCAGGTTGACCTACTGTATATCAACGTTCCACCAACGGGCCCCTACACCAGCTGACTCTAGATCTGGTCCAGGTCTCTACCAGCTAACTCTAGATCTGGACCCTGTGCTCTACCAGCTGACTCTAGATCTGGACCCAGTGCTCAACCAGCTGACTCTAGAGCTGGACCCAGTGCTCTACCAGCTGACTCTAGATCTGGACTCTGTGCTCTACTAGCTGACTCTAGATCTGGACCCAGGGCTCTACCAGCTGACTCTAGATCTGGACCCAGTGCTCTACCAGCTGACTCTAGATCTGGACCCAGTGCTCTACCAGCTGACTCTAGATCTGGACCCAGTGCTCAACCAGCTGACTCTAGAGCTGGACCCAGTGCTCTACCAGCTGACTCTAGATCTTGGGGACTCTGTGCTCTACCAGCTGACTCTAGATCTGGACCCAGGCTCTACCAGCTGACTCTAGGTCTGGATCCAGTGCAGATGAACTGCTGGCTCTTTCTGCCGATGGGCCGCCGCTGATCTGGGCAACGCTGTTTTGTTGTATCATAGCAACGATTTGTATTATTTCCGGTACAAAAACCACTCCAGCGGAGTGGGGAGGGGCATTTGGAGCATGCGCAGGCGCTTAATCTGATCATACTTGGTTTCCATGCAGGAATCCATGCAATGCAGTTATTCATATTTGAGCCATGCAGTGATTCATATCTTAGCCATGCAGTGATTCATATCTCAGCCCAGGCAGTGATTGATATCTGAGCCCAGGCAGTGATTCATATCTGAGCCCAGGCAGTGATTCATATCTGAGCCCAGGCAGTGATTCATATCTGAGCCCAGGCAGTGATTCATATCTGAGCCCAGGCAGTGATTCATATCTGAGCCCAGGCAGTGATTCATATCTGAGCCCAGGCAGTGATTCATATCTGAGCTCTGGTGACTCACCCAGCTGCAGATGTCCAGTTGTGATGCATACAGGAAGTTAAACGCTGATTGACATTTCTCAGAGGCTTGATTTCAGATTGTTACTTGTCCCACTTCTTGTTATTGACCTGTTACTCGACCTGTCCCCCCCCCACTCAGGCAGTGACAGGACATACCACCAGTGGCTGTTCACTGTGAAGGTGAGTCCACAGAAACAGCAGCCCCAACATCTGGACATGGGATGCTTTCTCTGTCTGTCTGTCTGTCTGTCAATGAACGTATACCTCTGCTTCCCCAATTGTGTGGTAGACTCTAAATGCCCCCTTGTCCTTTACCACAACCACCACATCCACTGTCCCCCTGAGCTAAGACTTGGGTCCAGTCAGCTCCTGACTTACTAGATTTGAAGGAATTGAGCCGTAAGACCAACAGGAGAGCACATAGCCTGGAACACCTGGACACTTCACCCACGCAGTAGCTTATTACACTTCTTTTTAGAGGAATGTTAGAAATCCAACATCTCTTAGCTTCACTTTTGCCTCTAAGAATCATAAAACACATATTTAGTTCATTCCAATCAAACTTTGGCTTTCTTCTGTAATGAACAAAGTAGTGTCCGTCCCCAGAGCTTCTACTCCTGTCCTCTGTCTCCCTCTGATAACGTGTCCATGTTCTCTGACAGAAAGGAGGCGGGGCTATCTTCAACACGGTGAAGACCAAGGCCAACCCAGCCATGAAGACCGTGTACAAGTTTGTAAGCACGTCTCTGTCTGTCCCGCTGTAGATCAGAGCATGACGCGTCAGCTGGACGTGACCATGACAACCATGTGTTTGTTTGACAGGCCAAGGACCACGCCAAGATGCGCATCAAGGAAGTCAAGAGCCGGCTAAAGCAGAAGGTACGTAGCTCCAGGACTGTTGTTGTTGCTATGGTAACTATGTTCCCCTGAAGTGTAAATGGGACAGTTTGAATCTAAAGCTCCAGTAGCACTAATACTGCCTACCCCCCCCCCCTCCCCCGCGTGCAGGAGCAGGCAGAAAACGGCTTCTCCACAGTGAGCTCAGCGGTTGCCTACGACGACAACACAGCCAGCAGTGCGCTCAGGAGGGAGGGGCCTCTGCAAGCCCTGGACGACCACCGGCCAATCACTGTGCACTTCGGACAGGTGGGGAGACGGGGGGGGGTATAAAGTTGCCTTGCAGTCAGAGAGTTGGCTCTCACAGTAGTGTTTACACTGGAGCATTCAGAGTCAGCTGACTAAGCTTAAACACATGCAGTTCTAATAATAACATTTTTACTGAGAAGTTTCTATCATTTATTAATTATGTAATATCAACAGGATGTGTAAGTCACATTGAAGTCACACTTTGATTTGTCAGGAACAGAACAGAATAGAATTCTGTGCCCTGCTCCCTCTATCTGAAGACTGCGAGGGTTAACAGTTTGGTTATTGCCATAAAAAGCCTCCCTACATGGTTCCAGTATGCGTTCTCCTGTGGCGCTGCCTGATGAGCAGGTAGCTATGCTAATTGATTGTTCCTGTGTTGACATCCTGTTTCCTGCGCCAGGCTCGGCCCCCTACGCTGCTGAAGAGACCGAGCAGCAACGTGAGTCTGGAGAGCAGCGCGGACCAGTAAGCCCCTTCAGCCCGCCGGCCACACACTCGCTGTCCAGAGGCCCATTGGGCCATGCACCAACTGTCAGGCACATTCTCTGATGTAATGATGGTGTTAACCAGAGAGCTAGGAGGACCGGGTGTAATCTGCAGTTATGCTTCACTCCAGAGAAAGTCTGCTTTTATCATATAGAACACAGACAATACAACCTATGAAGATATGATGGACAGTGTGTATTATACATTCTTAGTAGACACACACAACATAGAAAAGGTTTTAACCCATACCAACAAGAAAAAACCCTCTGTCAGTAGATAATAACTTTCCATGAGAGAAACAGCCAATAAGCTGGAGGTTTAGCTGCAGAACGCTCTGCAGTCATGTGACCAATGACAGATTACCATACAATTCTAATTCATAAATGTTGTTTTCTCTCATTCTAAGTGTATAATAATTTCTTCCATCCATTTAGTAAGAAGAGTGTCTGCATACAGACAGTTCAAACACATTCTAATATTTTATAACTCAGGTCTTTTTATTAAAGATTATCAGAGTATACAAGATATAGACTAAATCCAACCAATCAAAGATATCCTGAACATCTACACAACCACCAGAACAACACTGCTAGATGAAACTTCATATGTTTAGGAGATTGAGATGAAGAATTAAAAAAATTATGAGAAATCAATAAGTACACAGCAGTATCCAATGTAATTGGGGTTCCAAGAAAGGTTGTCAAATGGCATAAAACCTCAAAAGAGACCCTGCAGAGAGGATATTATATCTGCTCTGGTTTAAGATATTGCATAACTTCAGACTTTCTAATATTCTTGTATGTAAAGTAGGCGCCACTCTTCAATACAGGTGGAAGGTAATGGAGGGTGAAGATTTCCCCCTCTCATTCCCCCTGCTCTGGCGTACCCCCCTCTCATTCCCCCCGCTCCGACTCTCTTTCCCCCCAGCTCTGGCGTCCCCCCCCTCTCATTCCCCATGCTCCCCCTCTCATTCCCCCCTGTTGTTTCCCCCTCTCATTCCCCCCTGCTCTGGCATTTCCCCCTCATTATCTCTGATTAAAAACCAAAGGTAGCAGAGAAGATGGAACCTAAACCAGTTCCCAAATACAGTCCAAAAGACACAAAGATGTTTCTATCAGCAAACCCATGGAGTTCAGTGGTTGCTTTGTCTGTGTGTTCTAATTTCCTTTTTGTTGGAATGAATGAACAGTAACAAACTAAAACTGAGATCTCTGAAGATTACTAATCCTCGACCGTCCTTTTCTTCATTTACCTCTTCCTTCCTTTGTAAAAGACTGGATTAACATATATGTAATGAGCTCAGCCTGTCCTGTTGTCTTCCTTCTCCTCACCGCAGCTCTATGCGTCCTACTCGCCACTACACCGTCTTTCTGTCGGAGGATTCGTCCGGAGACGAGCTCCAGTACGACGAGGACTCCATCTCTGGCTTTCCTGACAGCTTTCTCTTCTCCGTCCCGTTTGAGTGGTCGCCTCTGTACGCATCTCTCTGATTGGCTTTGCACTATTGAACTCCTCTCTTCTCTTTCTGATGAAATGTGTGTGCATGTGTTTTAGAGCTTTACATTATGCTCATTGTATAGGAGAATTATGATTGACATGAGGCACTGGTGGATCAGTACAGGGTCCCCCCCCCCCAGTGTACTCCAAGGCTGGTGGCCCACCGGGCCTAAGTGTGCCGCCACCAGGCGTAAGCCAGCGGGGTTTATTTTGTAATGTATTTTGAAGACTGTTACAGTGGGGCAGCTCGGCTGGAAACAGAGTCATATTTTCTAATCTCTTTTTGTAAAGCTTTATGAAATCTGTCTTAATTCGCAATTTCCACGATTCCATCTATGATTCTGTCATCACAGAAATTATTGGGCTCTACATTAACGCTGCCATCAGCAGATCAGGCATATTATCTAGTAGAACTAGATAATAGTAATGTCCTTTTCTAATATGCCAGGAATAGAAGTGTCTCAGCAGAGTGAAACAACACTTCTTTTAATCAACTAATCCCATAAAAAGACAAAAACTAACATTACAATACCCCCCCC
>NW_022605626.1:221628-226035 GCF_008692095.1 Etheostoma spectabile | reverse complement strand
CCCCTCCATATACTCAGCCCTGAGCCCGCTGACTCCTTCCTAAAACATTACTCCCACTGAAGTATGTATGATAGATGAACTTGATTTGTTTTTGGACTATTGTAACTCGTGGATTAATAAACATGTAGTGGGGTAGTTATATGTCTCCAAATAAACTGCAGTACCCATGTTCATCCTAATGAAGAAATATCAGATTTCAAGGGATTTATTGACAATTAGAGTAAGAGAGGAAGTGCAGGAATAAGCCTGGCATGTTCATCATGGACCAGAAGAATAAAAAGTAGGAGCATCTTTAGTTGGGGTCAGTGGTCCTATTACAGGTTGGATAGAAGAGAAGAGAATAACTGGTCCAATGTCCCTGCAGGCCACAGCCATACCGCTCCCTAAAGGAGGTCCAGTTGATGGAAGGGGACGATCATGGTTTTGGGGCAGAAAGTCACACTGCCCCTCCCAGCCCAGTAAATGACAAGTTCTCCAATGTCCACCTGCTGGGCGACATCTTCGGCTGCCAGGACGAGCCTGACAGCCAACCAATCACCTCGGCTAAAAGCCTGGAGGACCTGAGGACTCCCAAAGACTCAGAGGAGCTCCAAACCAAGTTCACTTACCAGGTCAGAGGTCCAAATGTTCTGCAGCCAAACGCTGTTTAATACTGTCTAGCAAAGAGACAACATGTGGTCCAGAGGTTCACAGCAGGGTCGCATGAGGTAACTTTATTGGTACCCGTAGGATAGGAATAAGAAGGAGTGTTTTTGTCAAAGAAAACCTTAGCGACTGTATGTTGATTTGTTCCAAGTCTGGGGATTGATTTTGATGTACGAGTAGGCCCCTGGTAGGAAGAACACATGAATTAGAAAGTGGTTGTCAGTAATACGAGATGGTGTTTGGGTTCTCCTTTAACGTCTCACTGATGTCTTGTGTTTGCAGCGGATGGACCTGAGTGTCGGTGAACACTCACGAACTCTTCCAGGCCTCAAGCTGTCCAACCCTTACAACAAGCTGTGGAGTTTAGGCCAGGACCAGAGCTCCTGGTCCATCTGTGTCCCTCCTGCCTGCGACAGACCCTCGCCTGTCCAGCCTTCCCACTCTCCGAGCCGGGAAAGCTCTGGATCGGGCCCCGAACCTTTGGACTCTTTGGACCCTTCCACCCCCGGTAACATCACCATTCCGCGTCCCCACGGAAGAAAGACGCCCGAGCTTGGTACTGCGCTAGCCCCCCCCGCGGCCCAGTCACGCTCTAAAACAGCCGGTATGGCTGACGGAAGGACTACATCAGGGGGACAGGAGTTCAGGCAAGCCCTGAGCATGAGCACCGACGGAGAGGTGCTGAAGCCCAGCAGGACGGCTGAGGACAGTCTAGATCTGATCAGCCTCCTGGACCCCCTCAACAGCTCAGCGGCCAGCTGTTCCACTTCATTGAGTGACGGGCTAGAAATTAGGCTGTCGTCATCTTCCTGCAGACCAACGCTAGCCCCCAGGTCTTACCCTCAGGTCCTGCCTCCTTTCCCACTGCACCAACCCCACATATCACTCAACCCTTTTGCCCCCCAGTCTCTGCAGCACCCGTCCCCTCAGATGCATTACTCCCCGACTGTAAGTGGCAATCCTTTCAGTGTGGTCTACGGGCCTGCACCAGGCTCTTACCACACACAGTCTTATTCTACACTACCAGGGCTCTACAGACAGCATTCACCAGGCACTTCCACTCTACCACCCAACTATGGACTGCTGCAGCCAGCCTTCCCCCCACCAGCCCCCTCCATGCCTCACTTCTCTGCCAGCAATCACGCTCTGTCCAGTCTAGCAGACTCCTCTTCTGTACCCAGTCACGCTGGGAACGTTCTGGCAAAGCCACTTCATGCCGAGGGGGACAACCAGAAGACTCAGGATCCTTTTGGGGATCTGCTGACTATGGCCAAGCCAGCTACACCCCAAAAAAAGAAGGTGGAGGACCTTCGGAGGAGGTGGGAAACCTTTGACTAAACCCTGTGACTATATACTGAGGTGCTCCTCTCTGTCCCAAGCCTATCTCCCTTCACTACTGAATCAGGACCTTCTACTGCATTTAATACTGCATTTAATACTGCATTTAATACTGCATTAGCTGTCAGACATGCTGCTCCGCTTATGCAACTCACAATGGTAGAAGAATAAAATAAGTAAGTGAACATGAACTAATCAGCCTTGCATTATTTCCCCTGCACGATAGCATTAAAGCTACTTTGTTGACTGACGTCTTGATTTCAACAACGTGACGTAATGAAGTGTGTTTGTGTTAGTTGCTGACCCCAGTGGTTGATACAGGTGTCCTTTCACTGGCCAGTTCCACAAATAATAAAAAGCTTTTATTACAAAAACACAGTTTGTTAGTGGTACGTAATCAATGGACATTACTGTTTTTGATTTCTGAATTCTGTTTCATGGTGAAGCGGTTTTCTTCTACTCTTGTGTGTGTGCATATGCATCAGAAATGATATGATTTACTGTGACATAAGGTCCTGTCCCCCCCCCCCCCCCCCCCCCCCCCATCCACCCCACTTTCATCTGCTGACCAATGCCAAAGAGGAGTTTGAACTGTGTTGTCTGCCCAAAACCTGCACCTGTCCAAGAACACCTGAATTTGGATATTTTGTGTTTGATTTTCCCCCTCCTGACAGCCAGCCTCGCTCCAGCCTGTTCAGAGGCCACGCGTTAGCACATTGCTTCCAAAGTTCTTTCCACAGTAACCTTGTGTCGTCGGGCTTTATGGCAGCACGTTAGCGTAGTGCTCAGTATAGATTTGTGACTTTAAATATAGCATGCAGTGTTTCCTGAAAGAGAATAGAAGTCACACTCACAACATCACATGTCTTAATGATGTCCCCTTCTACAGGTAGCTAGTCTGCTAGTTCATTACCATCCCATTGGCATTATGCTACTGTAGCTACAGTGTGGGGAATCTGGTCACACAGGTCCTTCCCCTGTACGTGTTTCTTGAAGATGTCCAGTATTTTAGTTGAGTTAGTTCGGCGTCCCTTGGCTTCTCTCACTGACTGTGAACATGTGCTGCCTCATTCTGTTTTCTAAAGAAGCTTTGGAAGACAAGCTGTAAGCCTCCAAAAGCCTGGATGTCCCTAAATGATTTGAAGCATTTCTTTTTGACTAAATAATAAATAATTATATATGTATGTATGTACACACTACCGGTCAAAAGTTTGGGTTCACTTACAAATTTCCATACCACTCCATTATAGACAGAATAGCAGCTGATCTGAGTGGGGGGGGTGATCTTTAATGTAATATCTGCATTACCCATTATCAGCAACCATTCATCCAATGTTCCAAAGGCACATTCTGTTTACTAATCTGATATCATTTAAAAAAACTAACTGAGAAAACATTTGACAACCCTTATGCAATTTTGTAAGCACATAATGTAATCTGATTACTGCCCTGGTTAAAAAAACAAGGCAACTGATCTCAGCTGGGATTCTGTCTATAATGGAGGGCAATGGGAACTTTTGACCGGTAGTGTATGTATGCACAGTGTATATATATAAGTATGTGTGTGTATACTATATATATATATATATATATATAGTATATATATATATATACTGTATATAATGTATGTGTATGTGTGTGTACTTTGAAACACTTAATTGTATATTCTGTTTTAAATGGTTATTTACTGATATATGAACACTGATTTTGTTTTTCATCTGTTTTTGCCTTAGTCGTGTGTGTGTGTGTGTCTTTCTTCTAAGACTGATTAAAAGCTGGGGACCAGTCCCTGTTTGCATTTGGTTAAAATACAAATATTTCATTATAATTAATTTCATCATTGTGTTGAGCTGTGCAGGGCAGTTTTCGTAATCACCCTGTTACTTTTGCCAATGATGATAATGTCCTATCTTGTTCACAGCTTCCTGTTCCTTTGACATTTAACATGGAAATGTATGGTCCCCAACCAATGATTCTTGATTACTTTAACTTGTAACTCCCTGGCCTTTCTATTTTTCCTAACTCTTAATCCGTAAAGTAAATCCATAGTTTATTATGGAATACATAAAAACATGGTCCTCTTTCTTTCAATAATGTACTCTTTGGAGTATTTATTCTTCTTATTACCCCTTGACCAGCACAAAACCTTTTGGTAAAGATAAAGTGGCCCAGTACAGAGTGTTTGATTTACTGTAAAAACAACGCTGTCACTGGAATATGCCTAAAAGCTTCATTTCAAATGTTCAGAATACCTAAACTTAGGTTTTCGGTAACTTTGACCTTTACTTTAGCCCCTTCATCACACCAGAATGTCCACTTGTAAAACAGGAGACATTGCCTAGCTAAGCTAACCCTGTACAGTTTACAGTGTACAGGGCTGGGTATCGCTCCTCAGTACCTTTAAAGGTATCTACTGTAATAACC
>NW_022605626.1:219014-221618 GCF_008692095.1 Etheostoma spectabile | reverse complement strand
AACCTCATCCATTCCATCCCTTGCTAACATAGGTCAAGGCTCCCTTGTTATATTGAAACTTCTCCAGTCAAACAATGTCACTGTTGGGTTTTGCACTTCATTACCACATCAGCCACACAGGTTTTTCAGTTCTTCTGATTAGACTCTGCTCAGGTTGAAGGTGGGCCAGAGCTTTGGTGGGACTTTATTACATCACAAATCAGGATGGGTCTGGACTTGTTATGGCTAGCATGCTCACAATAACACACTACAAACAGATAATTATGTACTTTATTGATTGTAATCCCTGTATTCATCGCTATTTATTTTCAGAGGCGAGCCTGTAGAGGTGTGGGGGACTTATGAGAGCAGGTAGAAGCCGGGGTCAGGCTGCTGCTGCCAGAGAAGCACAAAGGAGCTTTAAGAAAGGCAGATCAAGAGCATCTACATTACAAGAGCATCTAAAGCATGCTGCAGTCTGCCTTCTACATAGAAACATGATGCACAAAGTAATCTGTTGATTTAAGCTGCTGTACAGAGCTGGGATTGTACTGATAATTTCGGATAATCCTTTTTGTGTACTATATGAAATTGATGTCCTCACCACTTCTCAAATCAAACCTACACCATGCGGTGATCCAAAATGAACAATGTTGGGAAAAGGACCAAACTGCCAGTGGTAAATTATTCAAATATTTTTATTAATTAACATGGTTTTTGTGTTGAACGTTGACTGAGCCGTGCCTTCTATTTGGCCTTTGGGCCGTTCATCGGGGGGTATGGTGGAATGAGGCACTTCCATGACTCATCCCAACCTGAGAACGATTTGACAGGCATCTGCTTTTTCAGACTACCAGGCTGAACTGAGAGCCTCCAAGATTCTACCCACTCCTCAAAGAACTTTTCTGCGGTTTTGTCCTCCATCTTAAGGTTCTTTCTGCAAGCAGGGCCTCTCTTGGGACGTGGTTGAGTTTTACCCAACAGGTGGCATCCTGCCCACTTCTGTGATTGTTTCTCCTTCTCAATGTTAGAGTACAAATGCTTCCTTGATTTGGCCTTGTTTGGGATAATCACCCTGGGGTCAACAGGTATCTTAGACGTTTTGTCTTTGATCTGTGCACTTGCCCCCTGCCGGAACCGGTGGGAAGTTCCCCATAGCTTGAAGGTTGCAGGGTTGTTGCTTACGTTTTTGTTGATGTTCTGTATGTTCTTTCCTCTTGACCACATTTCTGTATAGTAACATTGGTTAGGAGAGGACTCCACCCAGGGTTGCTCCATGTAGGGCATTGGATTGGCGATCCTAAACGACCTTCCCCACTTAGATCCATGCCCATTGTCAGTGGTATGTTGCTGCTGAGTGCCACTCATTCTTTTTCCAGGTATCCCTGAAGTTTCATACTGACTCGTTTGATTGTTCAGAAGTGACCCGACTCTCCATGAAGCCTCCCACTGTTTCTCTGGATATCTTTCCCTGAACGTCTGGTTGTCAAAAGACCTGCTCATTTTAGCTTTGGCTCTCTGCAAGGAAATCTCTCTCTTAGGTTGAATCTCCATTAACACATCCACTTCCTTCCCTCCAGCCCCTTGCACAGACCAGTTCTCTGTGTGAAAGACAGACCACCTCCAGGCTTCCCTCCACTGGGTTAAAGAAGGTCTGTCATGGTGGAACTGAGTTCCTGAGACCATCCAGGCCACCTGCCAATCTGACCTAGCATACCTTCTCTGTGCCTGTGAAACACCAGGATGCTGGGAAGCCACACTTGAACTTGCTTGGCTGGTTTGTGTCCTTACCTGCCCAGGTTCTGATTGGTGCTGGCGCCTCGAGAACCTCCATGATTCTCCCCAAATACGCTCCACGGTTGGCCCATTCTTATGGAGTTCCACAGGCACAAAGTGGTTCTGAACCCTAGCACGATCTACTCGGATTTGGGGTGTGGAGGACCAACCCTGCTGCCAAGGCTCCGGCTCCTGGCGCAGGGGTTGAGAGGTGAATTTCCATGAGTCTTTCCACTCTGAGGCATTGGGCTTCATGTCTCCTCCCTGCTCAGATCCCCTGAAAGGCCTTGAAGGGTCAGGCCTCATTCTTCTTCTCTCCATTCTCATTCTGTGTTTCAGTGTCTTCCAGGAGTCAATCCATTCTTTGGCAGACATAACATTTTCCAGATGTTTCGGATGACGCAGCTTAGATTGAGCAAATTCTTTCTTTGGGTGATAGATCACATCATGTTTCAGTTGCTTGTAGCATGAGTCTGCTTTCTCCAATGTTGAATAGTGCTCCTTTGTGTTGTTCTCCACCTTTTGACTCTCCAAAGCAGTCTCCATCCTTGGTGGCGAGTTCTTCAGGACTTTCTCTATTTCTTCACATGGTTTTGAATTGTTTTTGGTCACCTGCCAAGACTTCCCCCACTCAGACAGAGTATTAAATTCATTGCAGAGCTGCACGCATAGATCTCTATGCTTCTGTTCACGAGACACAAGCATGACTTTGTGGAGATGTGACTCTCTCAGTGGGCTGTGATCCTCATAGGTACCACTGGGATCTTTCCTTAGAGACGGATCTGAATTCTTGTGGTTGTTGAAGACCACCATTGCTGCTTTCCATGAATTGGCCCACTCTGGATTGTG
>NW_022605626.1:194879-219004 GCF_008692095.1 Etheostoma spectabile | reverse complement strand
GGCACCTTGGATTTGTTGGAGCCATGGTGGTTGACAAGCCTCCAACATTCTTTCCACTTGGAGCTCATCCCTCTATCATTATTCTGCTTTTCAGCAATAGACTCATTCATTAGACCATCATTTGAAACAGCAATGGGATCCTGCTGACTTGCTGGCTTGGTGGATTTCCATGACTCGCTCCATTCTGATGAGGACAAGGCTTCATTTTGGTGCTGAGTCTCCACCAGTGAGGTGAAGAATCCAAATTTTGCAACATTTTCTCCATTTATGGAAGATGCATCCTCCATCTTGTTTTTGTCAGATTTTCTCCAGGACATCTGCCACTCCTCAGTGGAAATACTTAAGTCTAGCTCTTGTGATTCCACCATCCGGTAGTCAGGTTTCTTCCAGAGATGGAGGCTGTCAGCTTCCGTCAAGTTGGAGTTGGGTCCATTTAGCCAAGGGGTGCCTGGTTCAGTGTGAGGTTGCTGGGTAGCAAACATCCAGCACTGGCCCCAGTTGGATCTAGCTACATCGCCCTCTGCTGATAATGGCAAGCCTTTGTTGTACTTCCATGATTTCCCCCACACCATAGCAGAAGGTTGAGTCTGGCTGATAAACATGAGTAATTGTAGCCTTTTAAAATGATCGTCCTGCCCCTTTTTGTCATTGTAGTTGCGGGCTGGAGTGGAGAAGCCTCTGCTTTGACCCCCTGGTCTGCCGACTGGACCTGAACCTTTACCACTAGGAAGACTAGGAGGAGCCTGTGATAGCTTGCTCTTCCAGACGTTGTTGTTGGGCGGATTCTCAGCAGGTTTCGGTTTCTTCTCCACTCTTTTGTAAGTTCCCTGTTTAGCAGCCAAACGATTTGCCCAATCTTGGTTAATACTGTGGAAAAAATAAGATAGTAATGTGATATAATATAATAACAATATAAGAAAAAAGGTAAAAATGCACACAGACAATATGAGTACATACAATGACGTGTCTTAATGACAGAAAAAAAATGTGTACTTTAACTTCCTGGAAACTCAACATATATTTAATGGCAACCTCATTCTTGCACTAAAAGGCGATTGTTTCATGGAAGTGTTTCCTGCCTGCCTGGTGTCCAAATCCCTGGCCTTGCAGTCCCATGTCGAAGTGTCCTTGGGCAAGACACTGAACCCCGAGTTGCCCCCGATGCTGCGCATCGGAGTGTGAATGTGTGTGAGTGTGTATCTGATGAGCAGGTGGCACCTTGTACGGCAGCCCCGGCCACAGTGTGTGAATGTGTGTGAATGGTGAATGTTTCCTGTAGATGTAAAAGCGCTTTGAGTAGTTGTTAAGACTGGAAAAGCGCTATATAAATACAGCCCATTTACATTTACATCGCCGTCTTTAGACCATGCTGCTAACTGAGGAAAGATATTGTGGTCAGTGATGGCTATCAGAAGCTAATGTCCCCCCCCCCCCATACTTTGTGATGCTGTGTTGTGTAACAGCTGTACACTAGAGTAAAACAGGGCTACAGTACAATATTTGTGATGTATTACTATGCACAGAGGAAGTCCAAAGGTGTGAGGGCAGCAGTGTGTGTAACTGTACTGTGTATATTTAGGCCTGTGGTGACACTTTGTGTGTAGGGGGGGGCATTAATAGCACACTCATTCTATGAGTATACAACACACTGGAACTGTTCTGCTGCTAGTTCAACATGTTTAGTGGGTCAGGGTTAGACCAGGGGTGGCAAACCTGCAACTCTTTGCTTGCTCCTGTGAGACGTTTACTGAGCAGCTGGCTTAAAAAAAAAATTAATATACAGTGTATATATCATGAGAAATACATTTGAGAACCTTAATTTTTACGTGTGGATTCATGTTACAACAATAAAAATGTGTGTGTGCATAAAATGTTTTCATATGGAGTCATTATATATAAATCCTGAAATGCATTTGTGAATCCTTAATATTTTAAATTGTATGTGATTAATCTAGAGAATAAACTGAGTTCCTAATTCTGAACAGAACTCCACAACTACAGCTGGTGTTAGCTGTTATGTAACTCCACCCTGTGCAGATTGTAACACATTAGTTGCCCGTTTATCCAGCTATTTATTACACGTCTTAGTAAGAATCGTGATACATAATCTCTTCTAATATGTAGGCCAGTCTGCTCTCAGGTGTCTGGGTTAACTGCTGACCTTTATGTGGATGGATCACATTTCCCTCACAAGACACCTTCATCTTAAATCTTCACCTTCATTAAATATAAATCTCCCCCCCCCACCTGTCTTGTTTTTTATATCCTTTTGGAGTTGTGCCTATTGCTTTTTTTGGGCTTGGAAGTCTGATATTGGCCGATAAACAACGGTCCATCAGAGAGTTGAATTGGTGACCAAACAAGGAAACATAAGATTCGACCCAAATCGTGCAGATCGCTGAGTCTACAGGTGGCTGAAGTAGAAGAGATTCTATGATTTATTTATGAGTGTAATTTTATGAAGGGGTGCAGTGAGACTAGAAGCCGTAGATAAAGGACCAACATATTTATTGTCTATTTTTGTCTATTTCTCTGTATGTACAGCACATTGAGAGCAACAAAAGACTGAGTCAAATTCCTTATATGTGTGCAGAGACTCAGTCAAAAAAGCTGATTCTGATTTGGATTATGGTCTTTACTGTTCTAGTAAATTCTGTTCTGTAAATTCAGATGAGTGAATCTAAGTTTCCGGCCTGCCGTAGATTTCTCTCTGTAGGTCAGTAATAAGAGACACACCAGGACTGTAGAAAGGTATTATGTTCAAATATGATCCTGCTGCTGAAGATATTCAATAAAATAAATAAATTATAAAAAAATGTTGCTAAAAATGTTTGGGCTCTGCGCGCGCCACATTTCCTGTTGCTCTACTATGAGTGGCTACAATCCAAAGAAGTCAAAATTCCAAACAATCTCGAAAAATGTTGATGTAGAGACTAAGATTTCCTAAGGCCTAGGCCGTGTTAAGGACTCGCAGACCCCCCCCCCCCCCCCCCCCCCCCCCCACACACACACACACACACACACAGAGGTTGTGTCCTTACGAGGGCAGAGCACTCTTCTCTCTTCGTTCATGCTCCTGCTGCAGCTTGTGCTCATGCTCTCTCTGTCGGATCTCCCACACATTCTTCATGATGGAGGCGTCGCAGCCCACCACCTCGGCGTTCTTCTCACTCGACATCTTCCAACTTGCTTCAAACGTCCTGCACACATAGAAAGAAGATAAAGAAGCCTCTGATGAGTTATTATCTTGTCCACAGTTTGTCCCCTCTGCAGATGTGGATAGTCCTGTCCTAAAGCGTGCAGAGGTGGACGGCAGGAGCTTACAGGGGGAATGCTGAGTAGCATCTGTGGGAGATGCTGCAGGCAGCTCTGCTTCTTTATACTGCCCCTCCCAGAGTCATGGATCTGCTGCTGGAGGTCTGAGGGGCTGGCCTCGCTCAAAATAGACCAGCATCCAACACACATCCAGAGAGAGGAAGGAACCCATTACTGTTAGTGCTCTCTCCCATACGAGATGCAGGTTTGGACTGAGTAATGTTACGGGATCATCAATCATAACATATCAATCATAAAATGTATTGCAAAATAGTGTTACAATAAGACATGTGACACAAGTGATTTGTCCTGATTGTTCTCACACTGAACACAGAGTTCCCTCCTATTAAACTTTATATCTTACATAAGTGAACCTTCTTCCAAAGCATTATGGGATTTGATTAGTGATTTGCCCCCAAAAAAGGAGCTAAAGTGATGCGTTTGGGGAGCGATTTCAGATATTTTCTCACCACTAGGGGGATGATCATGGCTCACCTGCTGAAGTTGTCCTGGCTAACATGTTAGCACACAGCTGCCTACTGCCACACAAAGGTCAAGGGATTTTTGACTTCATGTTGCTCTTTTCCCAGGGATTTATCTCTTTATATTAAGTTTAGTTTTCATAACAGAACTGCACATAATCAAGCACAGAATGACATGTATTCTAGTTTTCAGGTTTTGTCACATAGCAGAACTGTACGCTGCCATGTAAGCATGAAAGATAATCAGAAGAAAGCCCTTCAGCTGAGAAGATGATCCGGCTCCACACAGTCCTGTTGGTGTTCACTCGCTGGGTTTAAGGGGATGTTTTAGCTCTGGTTTGGTCTCTACCAACTCCCGATGAGAATAACCCACTCTTCAGCCCTGAGAGGTTCCAGTTGGTGAAGATTCTCTGGGTTCAGAACTCACAGAGACACTGTCACATGTTTGTCATTGGATTTATTGATAATATAACAATATTGATTGAAGTTTGTAATAAAGATAAAGTTACAGGAAATTAAGTCAGTAAAGTGAGACATGGTTTGGTTCCAGCTGGGCCCTGAGCCTGCATCAGATCTGTGCTATCCTGTGAAGTTTGATGGTGCATGTATCCAGGTCATACCTTCTGCTAATTTCATGTGCGTGCTACTGGAACACGGACACGCGGACATCAACCAGCGATGACCTCATTTCTCTCCTGCCTCAGTAATGCGTCTACACATCAGATTCAAAAACAAGTCCTGGATCAGGACCGTGTCAGATGATTGGAACGTGCTTTTGGGGTTGAATGCGCGTGGCTGTTGACTTGACAATTACAGAAAACCGTATCAGCTGTGTTGACACAAAATGGCATTGCCCCCCCGTGTCTCTGATTCCTCAGCTGGAGGTGCTGTGACCTCTGACCCCTGGCTTCCAGTCCGTGTGGAGAGGGGTGGGACCCTCTGTTCCTCTCGGCCAGTATGCATATCTGTCATGAGAATGACATTCGGAGAATTCACTGTCTGATGCAGTTTCAAGTTACAGTAGAACGTTGTGTTTTCTGGAAAGAATAACCTTACAGTATGGAAAAATTAAGGTGATTGTAGCCCTGCTAACGCAACATGTTGGATTGATTCAGACATTTGTCTCCAAAGGATGAATGCTAATGACTCTCCCACTAGAAGATGAAGCCTAAACCACTTCAGCTGTGTTGCTAATGTCTTTGTAGCCGTTGACATGGAACTGCCACCAGAGGGGCTCCAGGCCCTCATGGCTCTTTACTATATGAGGTCAATGTGGAGTAGGCCTACACTGAACTGCCACCAGCGGGGCTCCAGGCCCTCATGGCTCTTTACTACATCCGGGCCGGGGGGAGTAGTCCTACACTGTCACGCTAACTACACTATCTCTAGTTTTCTGTACTACATGAAAGAAGACAATGTGATAAAATAGCCCCTACCTTAAAATTAAAATTTTCTTACTGTGTATTTAAGTACCTTTTAACCATAATGTCATCACTATGTACGGTTGTAATGCTTATTAAAAGGGAATTTTATTTATAGATATTTTTTGAAGTACAATGCCCAACTGTCTACAGTTGTTTGTGTCACGTGATATTTGTGAAGATATACAAATAAAGTTGTACAACAAAAAGTCTAGTTTCCCCCTCAGTCTTGTGTTCAGAATACAGGTCAGGGGGCGTGGCCTACTCTCACCTGAGGCACCGGTGCAATCAGCACAGCTGCTGCTCATCATCCAATCAGGGCTCTGTATTTAAGCTTCGTTGTGGCTGGCCGCCCCTCCTTAAGCTCACAGCTGCTGCTGCTGCTAGGGCGGCTGCGCTGCTTTCATTTATCTTCTGGACAGTGATCTGACTCTCAGGCAGTGGAGCTGGTCTGGCTAGGCCTAGTGGTAGCGGTGGGGTGGGGGGGTAGTGTGTGGGAGCATTGACCGACGGCCTGTAGAGGTCCGGACCGGTGCTCTCGTTCTCCGACAGGAAGCTGGTGGCCGGTTGAGCTGGGGGATCTGGCCTTTTCTTTCTTTTTGTCATTAGTAGAAGCAGTGTGTAAGGAGCCTATGGCTACCTGAAATATGTTATTATTTAATAAATTACATCACGGAGAAACTACACAGGAGTGTCTCAGAGTATGGAGGAGCTTCTTGTTGACAGGGATGGGGGGGACTCATGTTCTAAGGTTTTATATTCTTTAGTGGAATGCCAAATGGGCATGTCCCAATTCTTTGAAATCCGGCGACAAAATAAAGTAACACATACATAGAACTATTCTTCTTTTATCTAGGAAGTTATCTGCGTGGTCTTTACTGCGATGCCTTCACTGTCCGACACCATGAGGCCAAATGGCTCACACATCCAGGCTTCATGTGGCCTGCCTGGGTCTGCCTGCTACACACACCAGGCCGTCCTGTTTGAATCCGTTAGGGATCTCTATTGGCTAAGCAAGCTCAGTCTCCTGACAGAACTGCAGGTGACTGGTCGACACAGTCATCAGTCAAGGGCGGGCAGTCAGAGCCAAGATGGCGGCAGCTAACACTAAAATATCTTTCATACAAAACAATGGCTACATAACCGGTGTTGTTCTCGAATTATTGTGCATTATAAAAGCTTGTGGAAGGGTTAGAATGCACCAAAGCCCTTTTTGGAAACGCTCTGACATTAGCTATCAGGCTTAAAACACAGCATGACGCTAGCTTAAAGCCACTCAGAGATATTGGAGTTTATGTGACTTTTGGATTCATAATGATTCATTTGTTTTACAAAGTTACTGAATGGCTTGTGGAGGGCCTACCATCACATTGTTATCACGGCGCATTTCTTTGATTTAAGACAAACCAAGTGAATATAGAATGTGACATAGGAGTCGGCATTCCCCAGCACAGGACATCTCACACGCCCCATAGTCTCATCAAATTCAGATACTACCAATCAAAATGATTTACTGGACTTGATTACTCTACTCCATCTGCCAAACTGGAGCTCAAATCAAGCCTCCTGCACTGGAGAGAAATTCAAAGAAGAGATATTGTATAAGATGTGAAACACTGGGGTGTGTGTGTGTGTGTGTGTGTGAGAGAGAGAGAGAATGTCAGCTCTTTATAGAAGAAAACCATGTAAGATGAACAGTAATTCTGATAATAATAAAAATGAACTTCCTTTTCATCATAAATGAAACAGCGATGCCATTTATCTTGGTAGAGACACTACGCCCGGGAGAGACGGACTGTCCTCTGAACTGTTGAAAGATCTGGATGATTTGGTCCTTTCCGTGTTTAACACTGTTTGGGCAAACAATAGGAATGTGGTCTGGAAAAAAACCCTACCCCCCTGGACAATGGGACTCTATAATGAGATATCCAAATGACTCATTAAAATGTCTTTGATGTAAACTGTGTTCTACCAAACACAACTCCACAGAAGCCGAATGGCATGTGGTTGAGGGGAGGGGGAGCTTTGATACATACTCTATGTTAAATACAATTACAAGATCAACACATGATAACATTTCTTTCTAAAGGATGAGGATGTTTTACCGCCTTTTTAGTGAAGTCTTTATGAGTGACATGTGCCCTAAAGGGAGGATGAGGGAGGATAAAAGCAGAAAGTTAAAAAAGAGCCTGAACAGTATGTCAAAAATGCAGGAGCCATACGCCCCTCCATACAGAGGACATCATGAGCCGGGACTGATTTACAGCACAGACATGTCGGTGATACTGCAGCTGGTAAAAATAGAGCTGTACAGTGTGTCCCCATGCACCGTCCAGCTGGGACCATACATGCACATGGACACACAAGAGCAGAAGACTAATGTCCACATTGGAAGGGCGTACTTTTGGGTTCAACATTGTGTGTGTGTGTGTGTGTGTGTGTGTGTGTGTGTGTGTGTGTGTGTGTGTGTGTGTGTCGGGGGGGGGGTGTCGTCATTTTTGCATTCTAATGAATTTTTCTGCATCAATTTATGGTGCAAATGTCTTTATAATTACATATTATTATTATGTCTTTAGATAATGCATTGGCCAGTTGTGATCATTGGTTCTGTTTCCATGTTCCCTCCTCCGGCCTCTGATTATTATATGCATATTACATGGAAAAGACAGCAGAGCCTGCCATGAAAAACTCTTCTGTAACGATGGGATTGATGGAGAGTTTTTAGAAGCACTGTTTGAGGCTCATGTTACCGTGGTTACACGCCATACGATGCTATCAGAAAAAAGAAGTTGTTGTTTTTGATGGTCAAGTAAATTCTTTGGGTGTGAGATCATTTGTTTTTTTTATTACATTTGTGGAAAGTGAAAACCTTTATATTTCAAAGTCATTTTGGGAAAGTGAAGACATTTTTTTCATTATAGACTTAAAAAAAAAAGTAAATAAAGAAAGGGCATTTTTGGAAAGCAAAGTCATTTTTTGTAAATTTATACCATGTCTTTTTTTAGAAACCAATGACATTTTTGTAAAGTGAAGTTAATTTGGGAAAGTTAAGATATTTTTTGAAAATGTAAAAAAAAAGTGAAATTTTTCTTTTAGTTAGATCTGCAAAGACAAATCATTGTTTGAAGACTTTTGGCAAAGACATTTTATAATACATTTTGACATTAAAATACATTTTTTAAGACATTGTTATAACTTGTTTATTTTCATTCCCCTGTTGTCTAGAAAACATAAAACGTAGATTAATTTCTGCACATTCCAAAGCATTGTCTTTTAAATGGTGCTCATATTTCTAAAACACAACAGAACAGATGAAAAGATGTTTAGTTCCCCCCCCCCCAGTCTGAACATACAGGACACCTGTCCTCTGGTCCAATGCATGCTGGGATACGCTGCACACACACTTCCGAACCAGTTTGACTTTATTGTGTATAAATACTGTGTACTAAATACACACACCACAGCGTGTTCCCATGGGTCAGTTTATTCCTTGCATTACTTATTTTGGTGCAATATTTCAACCTTAGATTGTAACAATGTCGCCTTCATATTGAGATGTTCATAATATATTCTGCATCGATAAAAACACACCTTGCTACTGAAACCTCCCTTTGTGAGGACAGAGAATAAATATAGAAACTGTACAGCGGTGACACAGGACCAGGCCGTGTACAAAACAAAATGAAAATAACGTTTAATAAAGTTTCTGTATGGGTTTTATACCCTGGAAAGCAGTCCCCCCCCCGATCCAGTATATGTGATACTGTTGTCTCTTTACACACCACCCCTGGAAGACAGCCGCCGGACCCCCAACAGTCTCAGGTTCACTACATAGCAACTGATTTTGGTCATTTATTAATAATCAATTTACACAATATCTGTCTTATTTCGTGTCCACATGGAGGGTATTCCTAAATGAAGATGAATTTGTATTTTAGCACTTGAGTACTGCTGTGTGTGTGTGTGTGTGTGTGTGTGTGTGTGTGTGTGTGTGTGTGTGATTCATGCCAGCCCTGCATGAATCGGTGCTGTCAAAGTCTGGACATGCCAGTGATGATGAGTCGTTAACCGATGAACATCTCGTGATGTGTGTGTCAGTCAGTGGAACCACTAAGCGCTGGAGCCTCGCCCTGCCTTCACACACAAAGTACGAGTACAAACATGTGCAGAGCAAGGCCATCACTGCGCTGATATGTGGTCAGGGATGCACAGACAAACCTCAGGATGTGTGTCATCCAGGCAGTGACAGGAGGCCGGAGGTGCAATTTTACTGCTGAGAAAAGTCTAGAAGTCCTCTTGTGTGTCTGAGTTTCAGACGATATGAAACTGCACTCTCCAATCCTCCAATCTGCAGTCTGTAGTCTCCTGGTAAGAATCCTGTATGCAATCTTAATCCTACTCTCTAGTACTTTGTAAAAACCATGAAAGCTTCTATGTTTAGTGGAAGCTGGAGGAGCAATCTGCAACCTACCCCCCATCGGTGAATATCAGCAGCTGGCGGAGCCATGAAACCATCGCAGCATATGAGAACACAACGGAATGATGATGGTGATTTAAAAGAGCCCCAGTTAAAGCTCAAACAAGAAGCATGGAGAAAAGAGTTCCAGGGAGCTCCCAGACTCTTCAGTGACATGCTTCATGTGTGAGGTCAGGTGGATGGACACCCCTAATTCAATAACCCAACGTAATTAAGCCTTGTCTTTTAAGTGGAACATTTATAGTAAAGAAAGTAATTCTAGGTTGGAGCATATTCCCAACCCTCCCCAATAGAGACTGAGCATTGTCCTAGAGCAGCATCTAGTAGCCGGTAGAGGACGGGCAGCGTTACTGACTGCTGGGTCTAGGACTAGGTCTAGGGCTGCTGGGCCCTAACAACTACTGACAATGCTTTCCACAGCGTGGGTGTACCGTAGCGTCTGCACTAGCTGGGACTATAAACACAGATGACGGCCCGCCATAGACAAACTAGTGGGGGCACAGCACCTACAGAGTTAATGCAGCAGACCGGCTCAGTACCTGGCACCACCAGACAACATATGCCCTCAGTGGAGGAGCTAAAAGTTTCCCATCATGCTCGGCCTCTGTGTCAGATGAGTCTTTCCTCTGGCGGCACTTTGAGCATGCTGTCCATCTCCAGCCGAGCCCCCGCCACCTCCTGAGCACTAGGGCTGTATGCGCCCTCCGACTGGCGCTTCTTCCTGGCTGTGAGCACCATGAAGGCCAGGCCGACGGTGAGGATCAGCACGCAGAAGCAGAGCAGTGGGATGGCCACCAGCAGCCAGGGGATGCCTTGTCTCTGGGCACGTTTCTGCAGAGTCACACACAACAGGATTCTTACACATTCTAGCCTTCAAATCAATAAAAAAAAATCACTTTTTTTATGTTTCTAGGGATATGTGGTACATGTTGCTAGGAAACAAGTGAAAATGTCATCTCATCTCTTGGCTTGTTCGTGAAGAATAAAAATGTAACCAACGTACGTTAGTGTCACAGACTGGACCGCTGTAGCCAGGAGGACATTCACACACAAACATGTTGAACCGATCCAAACAGGAACCCCCGTTTCGACAGGGGTTAGACTCGCACTCATCAATCTCCAGTTCACACCTGCAGGATGCAAAACACATGACAAACAGAACCACACTTATCATGTTTGCTACTAAAGCCTCTACTACTTCATCAGTATTAAAACACATTTAACAACAGACGTGAATTTTAGTATGTGCTGCTCAAAGCATGAAGAATTCCATGTAAAACGTTCAACAGCAACGTGTCTTTCTTTCTAGAAGCAGCGTCAGTGAACAGTTTTCAAAAAGACTACTTTGCAAATTTCATGTCAAACAATTAGGATCAAACTAAACTGCATTTAGGTCAAACTAATCATTTGGGTGGACTGGTGCACTGTCGTCTTTTTGAATGATTCTAAAGTGAGCTCACCTGGTGCCTGTGAAGCCTGGCATACAGGTACAGTTAGCCCCCCACAGCCCGTCATTGCAGATAGCATCATTTTCACACTGCACATCTTCACCACACTGGATCGGAGGATAGTCCCACCTGATGGAAAAGGTATGACACTTAGCTTCAGTTAATGCTGACTGTGAAGGCACTGCATGCTAACCCTAAAGCTAGCGCTAGCACTGTGTGTCTGGACGGGTCAGTACTCACTGGCAGAGAGGGCCACTGTAGCCCTTGGGACAAGTACAGGTGTACATGTTGGCTCCATCCTGGCAGATGCCTCCATGTTCACAGGCGTGATGCTCACACTCGTCCAGATCCTGCTCACAGAGTGGACCAGCATATCCAGGGTGGCAGCGGCACTCGTAACCAGCTAAGTAGTCCTTACAGCTTCCATGAACACAGGGCTGAGACGCACAGTCATCAGTGTCTGTCTCACACACTTCCCCTTCCCAACCCGAGTCACACACACAGCCAAACTTATTGAAGAGGTCTTCACAGGTGGCTCCATTCATACAAGGGTCTGAATCACAAACAGGGGCACTGGTACAACCCAAACGAATCTTTGCTTTTCCAACTAAGTGGAACTGAGACGGCTGCGGGGCTTTGTAGTCATCGACAAAAGGTAGGTAGACTCCGCCGAGCCTCACTGCACCCAAACAGCCAGTGAAGCTCTCTGCAATGGCCAGCGTGGCCCCCTTGGCCCTGAGAAAGACAAGGCTCCCTGTGCGCTCTGGCCCACTACTGGCGTCTGTGATTCCATCCACGGTGATGACCCAGGGAGAGGCTTTGCGCTCCCTCTCAGCCATTGAGATGTTGACGCGATGCCAGCTCCCGTCAGCCACCCGACGGACTCCTGTAAAGGTCAGTGCCTCGACACTGTTGCCAATGTGGATCTCCACCCGGACTGAGGAGTCCAGCAGACCGACCAGCAGCAGGTCCGAGCCCCAGGAGGCCCTCAGGAGCACAGCGTTCTCTGAACGAGTGCGCAGCTCCATGTATACGTCAGAGACAGGTTCAGCCAGGGAGCCTGCAGCACTGTAGTGCACAGCGCTGTTCTCAAACGTGGCGTTGTACACACCTAACGGGCAACATGGAGAAATATTTCATTTATGTTCATGATTTTATTGAGTTTATTCTATGGAACAGTCTGACAACAAAGAATGAATGTCTTCGCTCCCGATGCCGATACGTCAACTAAGGGAGTCCTCTGACCTGGAGTACTATCTGATACCATATCCATTTATTTATTTATTACCAGAAACTGAGATTCTGTCATTTCCTAACAAGTATTACCTAAATGAACTCCCTTTAGCTGGGAAATGTCTTTTTGTGTATCTGTGTGGACTTGTGGGTGGGCCAAAGAAATTAGTCTTTTCTGACTAGCCACCACGTAGTAAAAATATTAAGACAATCTTACATTCATATCCATCTGGAAGGTCCACACAATGGCCGCCGTTGACACAAGGACCACTAACACACCACACACGGGTTTCGCAGGTCTTTCCGGTGTATTCCTCTGGACAAGAACATGTGAAATCGTTGAAGGTGATGGTGCATTCTCCTCCATTCTGACAAGGTTTCATCTGAAAAGGAAAGCATTGACATTTGATAAAACACCAGTCCTAATCAGACCAGCTTCAGCTGTGTTGTCCAAAACTGTCATGGGTCAATATGGTGACCCACTGTGAGGGCTGCACATATCTATCTTTGAATGAGTGAATGCATGTAGACTACAGCCGCTGCATCTATGGCTTATCTGTATGCAAGACACTCTGTCAACCGTCTCATTCAGGAGTCGGGTAACCAGACGTCCCCAAACATTCGGTCTCGAAATCCAAACAGTTGTCCCAAATCCCAAATTGTGCCCTAATTGTCCCGAAAATGAGTCTCAAGAGCAGACTCTGGAGTTGTTGTAGTGTGATAGAACATTAAGAACTGTTGGTGATTGAGTTGTCCTGCAGCCAGCTCCTGTCGGCTGCTCATTGGCTGCAACAGGACGTAGGCCCTACTTAGTCGGCTAGGCGTGGATTTAGATGACACACATTGCTATTTTTCATTCATTCATTGTTGAAATGGAGGCTCAGGCTGGTGTCCCGGGACCTGATTAACACCTAGCTGAAAGGGGGGAGGGGAGAGGGGGTAGTCAGTCTTTTTGACAAGTCACTTTTTGCCATGTCGGAAATCAATGTTTAGGCTTGTAACACGTAAATCCCTTCTGATTTCCTCAGCCGTGGACAGGAACTCGCTATTAATCAAATATTCTGAATAATCTCCAATGTGTTAAAGTGGATGAAGAGGAGACTATATTGATCATGTGGTTAAATTCACACGCTAGCTGTCAAGTC
The DNA here is from genome assembly GCF_008692095.1 of Etheostoma spectabile. NCBI lineage: Eukaryota > Metazoa > Chordata > Actinopteri > Perciformes > Percidae > Etheostoma > Etheostoma spectabile. The sequence goes on along the minus strand of NW_022605626.1, from coordinate 205,483 downwards.
AAACCTGCTGGTATTTTGGTGAAAGTAACTTAAAAGTAGCATAACGCATTACAATTCAGAGACAGTAATTTTGTCATATAACCAATTACTCTCAAATGACATTAATCTTTAATGTATTACATTTTGGAAGTAACTGGTTTGGGAGTCTTCTTAAATCGACCTATAATGTCTTTAGAGCCCTCCTCTTGCCTTTTTCCCAAAAAAATGCAAGACTAGCTCTGAATTTCTTAGTGATTGAACATTGTCTCTGCAGATCCTGCTGCCTACAGCAAAGGATGAGGAAAGTAGAAGCAACTCACACTAGAACTGTGGCGGGGCTTTTTTTATTTAGGAAGTATTTCCTACCTTGCAAGTGTCATCACTGACGCAGCCCTTCTGTACGTTGTCAGCATCACTTGGTAAATACACTTCCTCCTCATCTGAGCTGTTCCAGGCATCCACATCGAGATGCACCGAGTCTAGCCGAAGGTCCTGCAGGCAACCTTTGTAATGCCCCCCCCACATGTCAGAGTCCCAGTCTCTTGGAAGTCCCCCTACATAGGCCTGATCCCCACTCTTGACATCTACTTCGGGGATCTCTCCTATTCCGTAGCGAAGTCCTGCGTGCTCAAAGATCACCTGTCTGTGTCGGATTTCCACCTGTAGAAGTTGCTTCTCGCCAGTAGTCACAAATATTGGAGCTGTCAGTGGGGCATTGTTGGGCAGAGAGCTGACAAAAACCCTCCCCATCCCCAGGAAGACAGAGAAGTAGACGCCTGTGGCCCTGCGGAGCTGGAAGAGCAGCCCGTCTGGCTTTAAGGAGCGCAGGAAGAAGGACACGTTGAAGTTGCTCCCGTGGCTCTGACCTACATCGTAGACACTGAAGCTCACTGTGTCCTCATGGCTGTATGTCCACGAAGGGAATTCTGACAGGAGCACATTACAATATTTGGATTAATCACAGAAAAACAGGACTAAACCATTTAGTAATATGACACCAGTATCAGGAATTCCACTGCAATATCAAATAAGTTGTTTCAATCAACATGTTTTGCAAACGGTAAATAACTTTGTCATATGGATTGAATATGTTTGCAGTAGTAAATTGTGCTCACAGCGCTGCAGCTCCTTCTATTTGGCTTTTGTTTTTGGGTCTGGTCATCAATCACTTACATTGTCAAGTCACGGAAATACAAAGCAACAGTTCATGTTGCAGCCACAAGTGTTTTATGTAACATAAAACAAATTAATTAAACATATTTTCCTTACTAGCTTCCTAGCATTCCAGACCCAGTCAGAAACATTGCTGCTAGGGAACGAGCCTTGATCTGTGTGGTGATGGTTTTTACCCTCTGACCCTGAATCATCTGTAAAAGTCACTTTATCTCTTATTATTCATGTCTGTGGTGTCACTGGTCAGAGATCAGTTCTGCAGTTATTCTCACACATCCATCAGCTGATTCCATGTGTACATTGGTGCTGGAATCTCATAGGTCCATAGTGCCATTTGAAGGGTACTTGTACCTTTATGTTATGCAACTTTAAACATTTTGGTCACTGCACAGCCAGACTGGTTTCAGTCAGGTGCATTCTGGGTGGAGCTATGTTGGGTTTTACATTATGTCACCAAACTGTGTAGGCTACTAATAAGATAATCAATAATTTATAAGAGTAGTTATGGGAAAGTTGTCCCATTCTAACGATGTCAATCAATGTCATTGATGTTAATCAGTGTTTGTGCATGCTTCAATGTTTCTCAAACCTTGGTACCAGTACCACTGGTGGTACGAGAGCCCCCTCTAGTGGTACACGGCTGGATTCGCTAAAAAAAACCATACTATAGAAATCCTACAACATTTCCAATATTACTGAAACTACGATCAGTTAAAATAAATTTAAAATTAGTCTTTTTTTTGTTTCAAAATCAGCTTGTTAATGTTACATAGTGCCCATAGATCCATAATTAGTTACAAGATGTGATGGCAAGATAGTTAGCAGAGGTAAAATGAATGGTTCAAAAATATTGCAATCGGTGTTTCAAACAGGATGTATTAAGAAGAGAAGTGTGGATGAGGAGAAGAATAATTTGACCTATAGAAACTATAGTGGACAAGTGGAGTGCTAGTTGTTACATAAGCAGTGGTGTAGTCTCCATGATGCAAAACAACAGGGATGACCCAAATCACCACAAATAGGGATTCAGTTTGAGAGGGAAGGAGAAAGTAAATTGACAGCGTGGCTGTTTTTGCTAATAAATCTTCGTTCTGAAGTAGCTGTCTGTAAGCCTAGGACACTCGTTCTTTACGTGGGCCAAAATGGGGTCACTCAGAGAGCCCGAGCCTCATATTTTCTAAAATGGTACGTGGTGTACAACATTTGAGAAACACTACTTTACTGCATCAGTATTAACAAAGCAATAAGAGTATTACAGTGACCAGGTCCCCTCTGCATAATGAGCACTTTTACTTTTGATACATTTTTGTCATAACACTGCTGTACTTTCATGTAGAATTGTAAATTTTCTGCGGTGTTTGGTAAGGTGAAGTAAAAAATACTTCTCTAAAACCCCTACAGGTGGTAAAGTGCTTACCTCGAGAGCAGCGCTCACCACGGAAGGGCCGGTAGCAGTCACACTGGTAGCTGGTCCACAGGTCCACACAGCGTCCATGTCCATAGCAGGGGTCCGGCTGACACCACTCAGTCTTACTGCAGCCCAGCTCATGGCCCTGGTCTTCTGGAAGTGTTTGTGGTAGGATAGGCTTAGAATCAATCATCAGGTCTTCCATACATCCAATGAAGCCTGCACCCCTCTCAGAGTACTCCAAAAGGTGCTCTGGTGCTCCACCTACATATACATGAGTGAAGGCTTCAGAGGGTTGGAAAGCTGCTTCATCAGCACCACCATCTGTGACTGTGCACCCATCCCTGTCACAGCCAGCGCCTTTCACAATCAGAACCAGCCCTTCATTATCTACAAACACATGAGCATCCCGCCAGTCTCCGTCACTGACCAAACCAGGAAATGTTACATCCAGTTCAGACTCCTCAGAAAAGGCCTTTGCGTGAAGACCACCATTCACAATCTCCAAGAAGAGGTGATTGTCCACATCCCCTCTGTAGAAGAGCAACATATTGTGTATAGTTGTGCGGAAGCGTAGCTGTACTCCAAAACCATGGTGACCACGGTGCTCCACCTCCCTGCGGGTCCTTTCTTCTAGAACAACCTGAATGTGGATGAATCCAGGACTGGAGAAGGAGAAAGTAGTTCTGGTGGAGCACTGCTCGTCATAGAAGCCATGGGGGCACAAGCATGTGTGGCCGTGTTCTCCAGCCTCCAGCCACGCCTGGCACTTGGCACCGTTCTGGCATTCATGGTCTACACAGCCGTAGAGTTTCACATGGCAGTTAGCCCCTCCCCATGGAAGTTCACCTGACTCGGCCTCAGGGCAGTGGCAGGTGTAGGATGCCCTGCCGTCCTCACACCAGCCCCCATTCTGACACGGCTGGCTCTCACATTCATCAATGTTGACTTCACACAGCTCACCTACAGGGGGCAACACAGAGGGTTAGCCGTGGTCGACAGGACTACAGGCTACCAGAGCAGAACCATGGAGGCAAAGGGAACGATAAGATGACATTGTCCCCATATTCTTCTTGTCAACAAAGTAAGTCATTTGCTGACTCCCCCACCCTGCTTGTAGCTCTCAGGTCAAAGCCCATTGGTGGAACTTTTAAAAAGCCTCATAAATATGGTTTCACTTTTTTTTAAATGGTCAATCAATTCTTCAAACATTTGTTCTGTCATTTTATCAACCTTTATCAAACAGACAAAGGTGCATTTAACGTTCTGTATTTCTTTAGGCTATTACTTAAATTGCCTTATTTCATTTGCTTGAAAAGCTCCTGAAATGTTTTCATTCATCATTTAATTTCATTAATTTGATTTGAAGATTGCTTTGTGTGTGTGTGTGTGTGTGTGTGTGTGTGTGTGTGTGTGTTGTGTATGCCTTGTTACAACAATCAAACTTTCATTTAAACTTGACTTTTTCAGAGTGTAGCTTCTAGCTTGAAGTTTGTTGTTGCTTGAGAGAGGAAGCTAGGGGACATGTCAGGCAGATATCCTGATAATGTACTTCCTTGATCCAGACTATTATTACTAAATGCCTTTTTCCACCAGCCAACCCTGATATAGATGTAGGGTGACCAGATGAGAATGGGTAAAATACTCTGCACCAATATAATTTATCATTGCTATTCAGGAATTCAGCTTTTTGTCATGTAATGGTCCCCCTCTATAGATGGGAGGTACAGGTGGCAGAGCGGACCATCCAGGAGTTTGATCCTGGCTCCGTAGCAATTTAGACTCTGAAAGTTTTTTGGGGTTGGAATAATGTTTGGATCAGTTGGATTTAAGGGATTAAAACATGTGTTATGTTTGTCATAGCTGGCTCTTTACTAATGTTAGTCCATTAACTATAAATTGTTTTGATGGTTTTATTTTATTTTCTGTATACTACGTATGTATAAGCATGATATTTATTTTTAGAATAGCATAAAAATGTTGCATTGCCACTGATTCAAAGAGCATAAAGTATTCTTAATTTGAACATGAGCCCATGGATTACATGGTCCCTGACTCACCTAGAAAACCAGCAGCGCATGCACAGGTGTAGCCGTTGATCTTATCCTCACAAGTGGCCCCGTGCTGGCACGGTTCAGACTCACACTCGTCAACGTTGACCGAGCAGTTCTCTCCTGTAATGTGAAATAAATAAAATGATTGTCAGAAAAGTTTAAAAGGGTGTGAGAACTGATTGATTTCCTCAGGTTCCCTGACCTGCAAAGCCTGGCTGACACTGGCAGATGTATCCAGCAGCATCTGCAAAGCTGAGCTCCCAGTCCAGCTCCCAGTGGGACGGATCAGAGCGCTCGAAACACTCGCCGCCGTTGTCACACGGCTGCTCGCCACACTCATCGATATCTATCTCACAGTCTGCTCCTTCATAACCTAGAGAAGGCAACAACAGGATGCACACATATGAAGGGTTCCATATGTCTTCTTAGATCTGTCACAATCTGATGACATCAGAGAAGTAGCTTTCTTTCATCTCTTCCACAAGTTTTTAAATAACCTCATTCTGATCAAGCAGAAGTCTTGCAGTGTGTTGTTTGGTACTACATATGTTCTTAATCATTCATCTGCAGGGTTGACTATTCATTTTACTGATGGTTGGTCCTGAGGTGTTTCTTATATGAAACACTTCACGCTGGGAGACATTTTCATTGGTTGCTCTTTATTTTCAAATGCATTTACTGGAACTATCCTTTATACATCCAAAAATTTTCTTTGGCTTATGACCAAATACCTGCAAAACAAAGATCCCCATTAGCCTCAGCTGGACTTTGTGTTTATTGCTAATAAACCTGCACAAGTGCTAAATTAAGATAATAAACATGATAAATATTATGTGCTCACATATTAACTTTGTTAGTGATGTCATTGAGAGTATTGTAGCATGCTGTGAAGCTACAGAGCTGCTAGCATGACTCTTATTAAGTATTGGTGATCCTTATTGATAACATTTCTGTAAATAACCAAACAAACTAAAAACATTTGCGAGTTTGCACTTTATATAACTTTCTTTTAAGAGAACGTGTTGGATTCTGATGCAAAGCAAAAATATTAGTTCTTTATCTCAGGGTTTTACGGCAGTTGGCATCCCATATGTTGCATTCATGCCTCCTACTGGTATTAACTGTCAGCTAATATTCTATCCCATTACAATGTTTTAGTTAGACCAGTGTTTTTCTACAGTGACCCCACTGTCAAACACATCTTTGACCCTGATTTCCACTCGTCCTAAAAATACTAATCACTACTATTGTCCTGAGTAACTGTGAGAGAACAGCAACAGAGCATCTTTTTAAATAAGACACAGGTTGTGTACACTTGTTGTATAATTAGCAGTTTAGATTATTGCCCTCTGGGCAGTTTGCGTGTCTAACTGTGTGCTGACACTGCCAGAGGGCTTGGCATGGGCCAGGGGGAGTACCTGGCCAGCAGAGGCAGGCGTATCCTCGGACTCCCTCTGAACACGAGGCGCCGTGCTGACAGGGATTGGAGGCACACTCAGGGATGTCCACTTCGCAGTAGTCACCCTGGAATCCTGTATCGGTGCAGTCACATTCATAGCTGCAGGAGACAAAATGAGTGAGAGATCAGACAAAGGGCAATACCTGAACAGCAAACTTCCTTCTCAGGGAGGAGAGAAGAAGGCAGCTCCAGAGACAAACAAGCCAGCTTTGTCCATCTGTGGCGTCCACACAGGGACCGGAGACCCTGAGAGGCAACTGAAGAGGGTTGGGGGGTGGGAAGGTATAGGGGGATAGTGGATGGGGGGGCCTCTTTCCTCTGCTGTTGGCGTCAACCTGTGTATTTGACCAATCTTCTTTGTTGTTTGACACATATAAAGCAGCTGGCCAGAACTTGTTTTTTACTCTTAAGAAATATTACAAAACTGAGATCTGCTATTTATACATGTATTTATATCATCGGGCATTGACTATTGTCTTTTATTGCATCTATTGTACTCATAGGTAGAGTCCAGATGTACTCAAGCCCCCCTTGACGTCACTGTTGGGTGTGGTGAAAGGCAGAGCGAAATTTGTGAAAAACCTTCAGGTGGGGTTGTTTTTTGATCATACACAACAAAACAAAACTATTAAACTATTAAATCGACCTGCTAACACCAGGTATATGGAGCCACTTGGCCAGCCATGCCAAAACACTTATGCACTTCAATATCCAATATCCAACCAGAAGGAAATAGCACAACGTGGTGTCAACATAAAACACAGCGCTTCAAGCCACAGAGCGGAGTTCACTTCCTGTTGAAAAGAAAATACTTTCATACAGAAAACACTTGTTTGTTCCTTTAACCACAATCTTTTTCCTAAACTTAACTGTAATCGTTGCATGACGCTCACCTTTTCTGGCTAAACTACCATGGCCCCTGAAAGGAGCGTCATCACAGTCATCTATTAACGGCTGAACATCTGGTATCTAGTAACTGACAGTTGGTAGCCGGTGTCCTGGAGCTCTGTAGAGACTAAATCCAACCAGCAACTGCTGCTGGTAGCCGGTGTCTTGGAACTCTGTAGAGACTAAATACAACCAGCAACTGCTGCTCAGATATTATTGTTCTATGGCACTATAGACTGTTCCCTTTACACTGCTTTACTTATGTTAAAATACTTCTATTTTAAGTATAATATGGTCTATTGGTGAAGTATCATTGATCACTTTAAAGGGGGGATACATTTTGTCCCCACCGGAGATAAAAAAATAATTCAGCAGGGATATGTAGACCAGAATGGGGGAAATCCCCCCCAGAAAAATCGACCCTTGTTACAGGTATGACACTGCATGCTTAAAACCTTCCAGCCTGCTGTTGAAGATGTTGCTCTCTGACTCTTTTTGAATTATGTTATTGACGCCTTAGAACGAGGCTGTTCTGTGGTTGTAATAGTGAGAGTTGTATAATTTAGCCCCAGGGTGTTCCTGTCATGTTTTAACTTTACATTCCAGTTCCATAGAAAAAACACCCCGTTATTTCTGACAAGCCCACAAGTTATTCTACAGCCATAAGGCTCTGTTTCCAGAATCCTTCTACATTCTTCTAGCAGTCTGGATGCTGCTGTCCATCACTGCGGCATTTAATATTAGCAACTCTATTTCCTAATCCAAAACTGTCCAAAACCTTTTCAATCTTGGTAACTTTTTGTAGTCTTTCATATTTTCGTAATCATTAAGATATTTATTATGTCCTTTGAATCATATAGAAGTACATATGTTGTGCGATAGGCAACAAGAACCAATTAGTTTTACTGTGCAGCTGACTGATTATGTCTGAGAATTCTGTGAACACCTTCAGAACTTTCTGTTGTCAAAAACCTTCTGGGTATTTGTTGGGTTTATCTTTTTTGCAGCAAAATGGACGTAATGATAACAAATGAGAGGCCAAACCGCGCTAGGTCCAATAATACAAGTCCAAATAGGGGGACCATGCACAAGCTGAAGCGACCCCAGACAGCAGGTTGTTGACTGGCCTACCTGTTCACCATGTCATGGCAGCGGGCTCCGTTCTGGCAGGGCTCACTGGCACACTCATCCACATCCAGCTCACAGTCGATGCCATCGAAGCCGGGAAGACACTCGCACACGTACGTGCTGACCAGGTCGTGGCAGGTGGCCCCGTTTTGGCAGGGCCCGGACTCACACTCATCGATTTCCACCTCACAGTTGACTCCTGGGGGAGGAGGGCAGAGTCCACATCTGTCAGTAGAAAGCACTAGAAGCAATGATGAAGATGTTCATATGTGGTATAAGATTCTATTGTTAATTATGTTAATTCAGAAATCTTCAACAAGGGGTCCGGGACCCCTACAGGCTCCTCGGAGTTGCTGCAGGAGGGAGCTGCCAACGTTTTGTACGATGGTTTAAAGATAAATTTAAATATTTCTGAAATTTAACATGAATCCAACATGCTATTAGTGAACAGGATTTTTGTAATGTACACAACATTGATGATAGGCTTACTGGGTATGGTATGTGTGGTATATGGTATAGGTATGGTAGCCATTCCCAGACACAGTTGGAGCTTAAGCATTCACTGTGGCCCATTTTCACATCAAAACATGATGTATATGAATATGGCATCATTTCTTTTAAAAGCTTAGTATTATATGCACCATTAAAAAGGTACATATACACTTTATTATAGGTCCAGTTTAATACTGAATATTATACGATATATGTAGAAGGGGGTTTCTGTGTTAATAAAGCAACACAGCAAGCACACTGCTCTGCCAGATGTACTGTATGTATCAGTCTATTCTGGTCTGCAGATAGCTGCGGGATAACAGTCCAAACTAAGAGATAGCATGAGAGCAGAATCTAACCCGGCCGCTCACAGATAACACCAAGCTCCTCTGACACACAGCAGGCGTGTGGAGAAAGAAGAAAAGCAAGAGTTTATCTGAACTGCAGATAAGATGGATGACTAACAACATCTTACTGTGCACTTAAAATACTCCTCGTGCCCAGTTTATCAGAACAAACAAAACACGTAAGAGATGATGGTGAGGAACAAGACGTAGAAAACAGCAATGCTGTGTCTCTGCTAATGGAGATGATTAATGATGACTTCTTCATTCACAGCTCCACTAAAGCAAACACACATGCAGGAGGCTAAGCATGAAGTTATATTACTGTGAATCTGCAGTACCTGCAACTGTGTACTTTGTGTTTTTCAGGTCTCACCATCCTGTACATGTTTTGAAAGTCTTTATGTAAGTTTCAGTGCATGAAACAATCTGCACCAAGGGGCAAACAAACTCTAGTGTGATGGAACGATGATGAGGAAAATGTAATAAAAATTCACTTTATGGATGGTTTTCACCGACGTCACGTTTTGGGCAGTAACCAGGGTGGGCGGCCATATTGGAAGCACTCGGTGTAAACCACTGAACAAAGTACAGTGGAGTATTGCACAGTGTGCTCTACACTGTACACCTCCTGAGTGAGTTTGAGCTTCACCAACCACAAGCGCCTCCTTTCCTCTGATAACTTCTGGCATTCCTCTTCCTGGTTTTGAATAACTTTTAGAAGTCAATAATATTCCATCGTTTTCTCGGTCTGACCTATCGGTACAACCTAAAACACAGCAATAACCAGTTTCCTTGACGACGTTCAGGATCTACTTCAGTGCCTGTGCTTTGTTGTGATGTGGAGTATCTCCAATATGACGACTTCCCGTCTGATAACACTTAATAACACCCACATTATGTCATAATCTGCTGCATTTTGAATTAAAACATAATGCATTATGAAATAAATGTCTCTGGATTTTAATAAATGATTACATAATGCTCACCTGGAAATCCAGAGAACACAGTTTGAATTTTCTCAGTGAGTTACTCTGGCATCAAGGAATGCTGCTCATTAACTATGCCCTTGTAGCCAAGCTGCACCAATCACATCGGTGTATCTGATAAAGGCGGGGCCAGATGTGAGCTGCACCAATCGCATCAGTGAAAAACACACATTACTACAATATCTTTTAATTTAGGTTTCCATGTTACCCTGGCACCATAGCGTGTTTGTGTGTGTGTATAGTCTAATCTAGCAGTTAGCTCCGCTGGTAGCTAAGTGTACGGGGTCCTGGATACATCACACTGTGTGTTGTTGTGATTGGTCCTAGTGTTATCCAATTGCGTGAGATTTTCAAATACACGGTTGGTGCCGTCCCTCTAGATGGGCGACTGTCATTACTCCATGCCAGACTCTTAATCTTTCAGATCTGGGTCTGGATTTCCCGGCTAACGGAATGAAGCAGTTCTTACAAAATTAATGTATTAACAAACATGTAGTAATATGGTGCATTATATAATAACTAACCAAAATAAATGTCTTCATTTATTTATTTTCTAGGAAGACTTATAGTATATCAAAGAAAAACACACTATACCACACTATCTATTAATTTAGATTCCCATGTTACCCTGGCACCATGGTGTGTGTGTGTGTGTGTGTGTGTGTGTGTGTGTGTGTGTGTGTGTGTGTG
>NW_022605626.1:176083-194858 GCF_008692095.1 Etheostoma spectabile | reverse complement strand
GTGTGTGTGCGTGCGTGTGTGTGTGTGTGTGTGTGTGTGTGTATGTGTGTGTGTGTGTTTGTGTGTGTACCTGCAAATCCTAGCAGGCACTCGCACTCATAGTGGTCCTTCTCATTGATGCAGGTGGCGTTGTTCTCACAGGGTCGTGAGGCACACTCGTTGATGTCGATCTCACAGTTATAACCCTGAAACCCCGGCACACAGAAGCAGTGGAACTCTGCCACTCCTTGGATGCAGATAGCTCCGTTCTGACAGGGCTCTGACAAACACTCATTCACATCTTCCTCGCAGGTCGTCCCCTCAAACCCCGGTGCACAGCGACATTCAAAGCCCTGTGGTCTCAACACACAGGTGCCATTGTTGCTGCAGGGTTCATCGATGCAGTCAGTCACATGTGTCCTGCAGTCCCAACCCCCGTACCCAGGAGGACATCTGCAGAAGTATCCGTTCAGCTGGTCTACACACAGAGAGCGGGGCTCAGAGCATGGGTTGCTCTGACACTCGTCCACCTCCTCAGTGCAATTATCCCCTGTGAGTCCATCCGGGCAGAGGCAGTGGTATTCTGCCGTGCCCGGGGTGCTGGTGCAGTTGTCACACGGGGCAAAGGAGCAGGCGTCATAGAGCTCATCACAGTCTTTGCCCATGTATTGGACCCCCTCTCTGGCACAGAGACAGGCGTAGTCATCCATGGTGTCCACACAGGTGGCTCCATTCTGGCAGGGAGCAGACAAACATTTGTCTGAAGTGGCTGTGCACAGGATTCCTGAAACACAAGCACATGTTTGCAAGGATGTATGAATGCATGTGCAGACAGCTGCATCAGAGCTGAATGTCCTGTCACACCACATTCCCTACAGCCACAGGAAATGCAACAAGTTGTCCAAGACATTAGCAGTACTGTCTTAGCATTGAACAGGATCCGGTCAGTGCTGCGGATATAGGGACATACGGACATAGAGACAAGCCTGGGCTGTCTGAATAAATAGAAAGATAATAAGACTTAATGCCAGGTCCATCACGCAGTGCTGCGGGGACACTTGCAGGAGGGTGGGCAGGGCCCGCTCGTTAAATATATTTCCATGACAATATCTCCATTTAGCAGCAACAAACAAGTGGATGACCTGACATGACAAAGTGTGACTAAAATGGGTCACCTGCTGTTAAACCTGTTTCACTTTTTCATTCTGACACTTCCTCTCATCTGCTCTCACTTCATGGAAGAGTCCTGGCACCCAAGTTCACAAGCAGACGCCCTAAATCCTGACATAGACAGTACAGCTGAAGCCCACACGTGGCCCACTTAGTCCAGCCTTTACAGGTCACTTGGTAATGATAATACTTTGTGTGATTTATTGTTATGACTGGCACAGCTGGTGCTGTATTTTGTTTTTTTTGGAACTGTCAAGACATTTATTTACGTGTGCAACTTTAGAGTCTAAAATGAATGTCCCTAGGGGGACAATAAAGAATATCATATCATAATGTATGGTTGCAAAAACACGTTCCAATGTCCATAACATTCTCTGAAGTAAAAACTGTGCCAGCTTCTCTTTGCTGTTTGAGTGAGGCTTCTTATGCTAATCGTGAAACTACTTTAACACACAGAAAAATTAAATTCCTGCTAAGAACTTGACAGGATGGGAAATAAATGCAAAGTTTACATGAAGTAGGAGTCAGGTCACTGGCTTCATATGTAAATCAATATAACTAAATATATTGATTCACATAATATACTAGAAAGATTACAATGAGGCTACTGAGGCTTCATTTAATTAAACAATAGAAAGTGATGAAATGAAAATACTCATAATTAGAAGGGTCCCTCTGCCCAGCCATGCCCTTTCTCCCAATGTTATTGCAGGGGGAAGTTTCCCAGTCAGCAACTTTTCATATTATTCTGCTGTATGAGTCCAAACGGATAGTCTCCTAATGTAAACCATAGAGTCAAATAAAACGAATGAACTACTGAATGAATTACTGGCTAAAAGCTATGTGACAATATAATCCCATTGTAAAGGTTAACTGTGCAGTATGTGATGGCACAATACACACTGAGACTATATGAAAGTAAATTTTCCCACTGAAAATTCAAAAATATCTATGTATCTATTTGAAATATAAATGTAGTCGAGCATTATCTTCATCTATTGACTTTGAGCAGCCCATCTCAGTTTTCTCTGTCTAGTAATCCTGCTTCTTCTTCTTCTTTAAAACATATTTTAAATGTTGCAGGCCAGAACGCATGCACATATTGAACAGATTTACTGAGTATTTTCTTTCGTCCTACTCGATGTGTTTGCAGTTCCCTGCTGTGCTCCATGCACAAACCAACGTGAGTATCACCTGAAACTCAGAGCAGTCATCACTATGACACTCCGGCATCATAGTGGACACTGAAGCAGCACTGAGAGGCTCAGCAGAAGCTGCCAGCCTCACACCACTGGGGTCCTAAATGATGATGAAGACAATTTATCTATTCATGTCATTACTCATCTGTCATTTAATTAAGACAATTATGATCCATCTACTTGCATACCCAAACATAAGTAAACAAGTCAAATATGAAATAAGTTTCTTCAGTGTCTTTCAGAACAAATAAGCATACACATGCAGGTTTCCGTATATATTTCTGGATAACATGTTGATAGTAGTCTAACATAGTCGTACCTTCCTCCACAGCGCTGTAAAGGAGGGTCTGTCTAGTCCACACAGCATTCCTGGATGGGAGAAAAACCTACTCTGGTTTATTTCTTTAAACCAATCACAATCGTCTTGGGCGGGGCTAAGCTCCGTACGGAGCCACGGCGCCGCTGCTAAATAGTCTCAGGAAGGAAGTTGTTTTGGTGGAACATGTGTACGTTCAGAAGTAGTTTTAGTTGTCAACAGAAACCTCAGATTGGACAGATAGTCTAGCTAGCTGTCCGGATTTACCCTGCAGAGATCTGAGGACCAGGTAACCATAGTCCTCAGATTGGACAGATAGTCTAGCTAGCTGTCTGGATTTACCCTGCAGAGATCTGAGGACCAGGTAACCATAGTCCTCAGATTGGACAGATAGTCTAGCTAGCTGTCTGGATTTACCCTGCAGAGTTGAGGACCAGGTAACCATAGTCTCAGATTGGACAGATAGTTAGCTAGCTGTCTGGATTTACCCTGCAGAGATCTGAGGACCAGGTAACCATAGTCTCAGGAACACCAGAGGTTAGAACGCCAACACAGAGACAGAGGATGGGGCACGAGGTTAGAAAGCCAACACAGCAACAGAGGACGGGGACAAACATCCGGTGAAAATGAGGGACATCAGGCACAAGTTCCACTGTTAATGAACGTTGGCCCCAGCTCCACACATTGTTCCTTCTACTAGCTCTAATTGTGTTTCGTTCTCAGTTAGCTTGTAGCCAGAGCGATAAGGGGGTCTGTGCCCCCTCTTCTCTTTGGATGTGAACACTAGTTCAGTGAGGATCTGTCTCCCCTCAGCAGCCAATGACATGCGGCCTCTGTGGAATCAGTTCAATTCCTTTTATTAGGGCAGTCCCAACTCCCGTCCACATCTCGCAGCCTCATGCCCAGACACTTTGATCAGCGTCCTGTTCCCAAACGCTCACTCAAGTGGAAGATATTCACAGTGAAGGGAGTATGGAGGGGAAAGCAGGGGGGCAAAGGGAGAGAATATGGAATCCGATCAACTGATTGGGAAAAAATCACCTTTTATTGTTTGTTGCAAGTAGTGTGTTTTCTTTTCAACCCAGAACATGTGCAGCCCAGCAGACCTTGTACAGCGGGTCACAAAGGATTCCAATGTTCCAACGCTGCCATGTAGCCATGGCAGCCTGTCGCATCAGACTCAGAGCTAGTCTCGTATTAATGGGAACTCTTTCTCTGAAAAGAAGAAAAGAAGTTAGATTGCTCTGTATTGTTCCAGTAGACATAATGTGATACTCTTAGTCTAATGTGAAGCCAGCCTCATTAACATGAGTTATGCATATAAAGATTCAGTGCATGAATACATTACGCTATTCTCCTTTGTTCAGAACGTCATTTTTACAAAAGTATTTATTCTTTTCTCTAAACAACATAATAATTCATGTAATCACGACAATTTCTTGATTTTAAAAAGATGTTTGTGACATAAGATAACAAGCCTTAAAGCTTTCGTTTTAATATTGTGATATAATGAACTGCCGGACATTCAGGCCTTTGCCAAATAAGTTGTCACTAAGCTAACTCAGCTCGACAGAACTCTCTCTGTATTTCTCAGTATGACTATGTTCAAAAGATTGTGGCCGGTGACTTTATGCGCAGAAACTTAAAGGAGAACTCCGGCCAATTATTATGTTAATCTTGTCGCTACAAATATGTGTGACTTCAGAGCTGCTAACTTTTCAAAAACCTTGGATCTGGGGGTATGGCCCCCCAGGAATTTTTTTTAAAAATAAACCATTGAATGGCACTTTTGGAGAGTTTTGTGCAAAAAAATGGAGAAATCAAGTCTTACATGATATGTGCAAAACTGTAGGGTTAAGAGCCTTTGCATTGTTGTAGTATCAACAGGTATTAGGACTTTCAGCATCTACATTATTTACATTATTAACTTCTTATGATATAAGAACTGACCCAGACAATGTGCCAAACACAATGAACCACATGAACAGACAGTAGCATATGTCAGCAACAGCTGAGAAGATTTGGGTCTGTGGGGAACAGGTCCAGGAGTCCATGGGGTAGGGACCAGGGACCCAAAGTTAAATTAATGTTGAGAGATAAACTAAGACCACTGAAATGCTAAAGAATGAGAACCACTGAGTTACATAAATTCTATTCCTTTAACCTTTGTGCCAAGGCTCAGTAATGTTTGGCCCTCATCCTCTCTGCCCCCCCCCCCCCCCCACACACACACACACACACACTTACTGTATTTACTTTTTTGGGAAAATAAAGACTATTTGTTCATTTTATAAAACATTGAATGAATTATTTACAGTTACATTTAGAGATGCACCGAGGGTAGAGAAGCACAATAGTGGTCCAACGTTGCATTATTGTATAGTATAGTATATATAGTAAAGCTCAAATGTGTTTCATCAGATTTGTGCTCATGTTTACAACTTTATGCACATTCAAAATATAACTCCTCCCATCTCGTTGTACGAGATTTGGAATGTTGTAATATAGAGGCTGTGCATGTCATTGCTCCGCTGATATGGTGGATCTCACTCAGACCGTCTGACAGACACCGAGGCCATCTGGGTCTCTGGTCTTGACATAGTTTAGAGGGGCTGTACGCTGCCTTTATCGGGGACTACACGGATGCAACGCATCACTGTCCCCAGCAGAGCGAGTCCACTAACATGAACTGAAGTTGCTACACTGCCAGCCGCACTGCTCACTCTATGTTACAGAGAGAGGACACGAGCGGACGGACGGGTCTGTGATACTCAGAGCTCATACCTGAAGCCGGGGAAATGCACCTGGGATGGCTCGTGAAAAAAAAATGTTTTCAGTTTGCGACAATTCAAAACTTCACAGACAGGGAGCGCTCTTGAACCCCTCACAGTCTCTGAAAGCACATCATACGGGGCTCAACAGCTAGATATAGATGAAATCATCTTTCAGAAATTTGACTAACGGGGTAACACTTCAGCGTGAGAAATGGGGGTGGCGTGTGAGCGTGTGAAACCAGTCAAATGCGTGTGTCTCACGGCCAATGCGCGAGAGTTGGCAGCCCCTGGTACTTTTGATTGAAAAAGTGTTGCCTGCACCTGAATCGGTGTTTCTGCAGTATTGTGTGGAGCTTCCACTGAGCTGAAACAGAGTTTTAGAGAGCCTTTGTGCCTCTTAACAGAAACAAAATGCAATAAATTTTTACAAAGAATTCATCACAAACCGTTCTCACTCCGAACACGTAAAATACAGACGTTTGAAAAGTGGCATAGGTGTAGGTAAAGCGTGTTATGTGAGGCTAAAGGAGACGACAAGCATGTTATATGACGCTAAAGGAGACGACCAAGCGTATTATCTGATGCTAAGGAGACAACAAAGCGTGTGTTATAGACGCTAAAGGAGACCACCAAGTGTGTATATGACGCTAAAGGAGGACCACCAAGTGTGTTATATGACGCTAAAGGAGACGACCCAGCGTGTTATAAGATGCTAAAGGAGACAACCAAGCGTGTGTATATGATGCTAAAGGAGAAGACCAAGCGTGTATCCGACGCTAACGGAGACAACAAGCGTGTGTTATATGACGCTAAAGGAGACGACCAAGTGTGTTATATGAATTTAAAGGAGACAACCAAGCGTGTTACAAGACGCTAAAGGAGACGATCAAGCGTGTTATATGACGCTAAAGGAGACAACCAAGCGTGTTATCTGACGCTAAAGGAGACAGCCAAGCGTGTTATACAATGCTAAAGGAGACAACCAAGCGTGGTATATGACGCTAAAGGAGATGACAAGGGGTGTTATATGATGCTAAAGGAGACGACCAAGCGTGGTATATGACGCTAAAGGAGATGACAAGGGGTGTTATATGATGCTAAAGGAGACGACCAAGCGTGTGTTAAATGATGCTAAAGGAGACGACCAAGCAGTGTGTTATTTAACACTAAAGGAGACGACCAAGCGTGTTATAAGATGCTAAAGGAGACAACCAAGCATGTGTTATAAGACGCTAAAGGAGACAACCAAGCGTGTTATATGACGCTAAAGGAGACAACCAAGCGTGTATATACGACGCCTAAAGGGAGACACCACCAAGCGTGTTATACGACGCTAAGGAGCTGACAAGGTGTTATATGACGCTAAAGGAGACAGCCAGCATGTTATATGATGCTAAAGGAGACGACCAAGCGTGTTGTATGACGCTAAAGGAGACGACCAAAGCGTGTGTATGCGCTAAAGGAGACGGACCAATCGTGTTATATGACGCGAGTGCTTGGTCCTTATCATGCTAAAGGGGTCTTGTAGCGTCAATAACGACAAAGGCACCACACACATCAAAACATTTCTTACAGGAAATAAAAGCTGTGAGTATATTTCCTATGCTGTATTCGATGGTTGAGGTGACTGCAGAAGACAGAAACACATAATGCCAGATGGATATTATTTTACTACGCTGTGTTGAAGCAAGCTGTCCCGTCTCTGTTCCCGTGGTCAGAGCCAGAACCAGAGACGGTACAGACAACATCTGTGTCCAACAGTTGACGGTCCGTCAGGGGGCAGGCAGTATGTCTGAGCTGCTGACAGACACAAACATGTCAAGAAGTGATGTTTAGGCTGGCTTCACGTAATATTGCATTTATAAGCGGGTAGAAAGTAACTATGTCGTACTTCAATACAACTGTAAGGTACTTTTATTGAGTGTTTTCATTTTTCTCATACTTACCAATTGTACGTTCTACTTCTGTATTTTTACAGCTTAGTTATTTGCATACTTTATTAAATATACAAATATTATAAATAATCTATGATGTATAAGTGGGTAAAGAGGAGATTTAATTGATCCTGTGGTTAAATTCACACGCTAGCTGCCCAATCAAAACTGCTGGTATTTTGGTGAATAAGTAACTATGTAATATAACTAATTAATCTCAAATGACAGTAAATAGTAATCTATAATGTATTTCATTTTGGAAGTAACATGCCAACACTAGCTGCGTCGTGATGTCAGCCATGTTTCTGTGATGGTCATCAGGCAGCAGTTCCATGTGTATTTGTAGCTCATCCATTTGTGTGTTCGATCGATCTGGTGTTGGTGAGTAGGAGGCTTTTTGATTTGTGTGGTAGTTCCGTTAGATGCGCTAGCATTTGTTTGATCCTGTGCTACTTATGGATTGCCCTGATGTGGGTGATTTCGTTCATGTTTTAAACAATCACTGTTGAAAAAATTCGGGTAGGTGGCCCCCGTAAATTCAAACTTGCCTATCGGGAAAAAATGTGCCTTGGATTAATGAAGAGATTTTAAAAATTAAGAGATGTGTCGAAAAGATGAACGCCTGTGGATACCATAGCCTAGAGGTACACAGGCTTTATCTCAGAGAACTTGTGTTGTCCTATGAGTGACGGTTGGAAAAGCCAGATCTGTCTATATCCGTCAACTAATAACAGTAAATAAAAAGAATCCAAAGTGCTGTTTGATACGATCAATACACTTGTTTGCCCTGCTGCCCCAGTTATCTGGTTTTTGTGAAGCTGACAGCAATGCCTTTTTGGGTTTTTTCACTAATAAAATTAAAATGATTAAAGATAAAATCCCGTCCTCATTCGTGGTGGTCCACTGCTGTTTTTAAGCCAGTCCCCAGATGTGGTCCACTTTAGGAATGAATCTGAATTGGTGACCAGGATGAAGCCATATTTCTGTATCTGAGTCATTCCATTCAGATTATTCAAAAAAGTGTTTGATGAAATTGGCCTGTTTTGTATATAAATGGTTAACCTCTCGCTGTCTACTGGGTTTTTCCAGAGCTTTTAAGCATGCTATAGTGGAACGTTGCTAAAAAAGGCAGGCTTGGGACCCGTCGGATTTGAATAGTTTTCGGCCTGTTTCTAAGCTCCGTTTTTATCCAAGATCATGAGAAGGTAGTCTGCGAACAGTGACATTTCACCTGGATAATAGTAACATCCATGAGCCATTCCAGTCAGGGGTTCGTAAACAACACTCTACCGAAACGGCCTTACTGAAAGGTCAAATGACATCATGATGTCAGCTGACAATGGAAAACAACTGTTCTAGTTCTTGGATCTGTCTTCAGCCTTTGACACCGTAGCACACCAGATTTTGTAAGGGATTCAAGTAGGGCGTCAAGGGTCAGTATTCTGCAGTGGTTCACCTAATTACTGAACTCGTGGGTTCTGTTTCAGTGTACAGCTAAAAAATAAGGTCTGAGTCTGCAGACTGCTCTGTGGAGTGCCTCCAGGCTTGTTCTGGGCCCTGTTCTATTCTTACTGTATTTGATCCCTTTGGGAAAAGATCATACAAAGGTTCAATGATTTTTTTTCACCTATTTGCGATGATATCCAACTTTACTGTTGCTTCAAGCCATCAAGAGATCTGTAAGGTAAACTCCTTGCTCCACTTGTCGTTGGAAATAAAAAATGGTTAAGTGAAAACTCCCTGCAGCTAAATGCAGACAAAACAGAAACATTGATCCTTCCCCCTGAGGATGCAATCCTGGGATTAACAATCTGGGTGATTTGGTCAGTCTGCTAAGCAAGCACTTAGAAATTTGGGAGTTATCTTTGACAAAGACATGTCGTAAGTGCAACACTGCAAGCAGCTGACGAGAAACTGCTTTTTTCATAAGGAAAATCTCAAAACTTAGAAATATAGTTTCAAGAAATGATTTGGAGCTTATCATCATGCCTTTGTGTCTTCGCGTTAGATATTGTAATAGTTATTTTTATGCCTAAACCAAAGG
The DNA here is from genome assembly GCF_008692095.1 of Etheostoma spectabile. Lineage (NCBI taxonomy): Eukaryota > Metazoa > Chordata > Actinopteri > Perciformes > Percidae > Etheostoma > Etheostoma spectabile. Next base: position 185,442 of record NW_022605626.1, on the reverse strand, counting down.
AGCTCTCTCAACTGCAATTAGTACAAACTCTGCAGCCAGAATTTTACACGTACTAATAGGAGGTCTCCACATATCCCCAATCCTAAAAGAACTTCATTGGCTACCAGTGTCTTATAGGATACATTTAAAATTTTGGTTCTAGTTTTCAGAGCTTTACATGGCCAGGCTCCCCTCTATATTGTGACTGATTAGCGTTATACCCTGTGCGTGCTCTGAGGTCTGTGGATCAGAACCTGCTGACGGTTCCACGCACTCTCTACCGTACAGAGGTGACCAATCTTTTGGCGTTGCCCCATTTGCAGGTTGTTGGAATGACCTCCACCGTTTATGTCATCTGCTCTCTTCGATTCTGTTGATGCCTTCAAATGCAGACTAAAGACACAGTTTATGTTAAGGTTTTCAATAGCTACTGGGTTGATATGATCATGTGCTGTCTATGCTTTATTGTGTGTATTTTATGATATTAAGTTTTTTGTTGTGAAGCCTTTGTGGCCTATAACCTGTGAAAGGTGCTATATAATAAATAAAGCTTTACTACTACTTAATTAGCAGCATCCCTGCTTCTCGGAGCAATCTGCACACTGATTGAACTTTTCACAGCTACACAACCGGGACTAGCCAGTTACTACAGTTAGCCTTCGCTTCACGCTATCACTGTGTCAAGCCACAGGACATCATTTGGCCCGTATTCCATGTAGATACATAGTCACGCCCTGGACGTATAACCACACACCCGTGTTCAATTACCTATTTTTGAGCCAAAATACTTCAAGGTTTTGTCGCAAAGGCATAACTGTCTTTTGAGGAGGACATAGCTAGACCACAGTTTCATGTGGACATCAAGTGTGATGGTCCTAATATGAACTCCATACGTCTCTATATGATTTATCTATTGGATAGACATGTGGCAATCATTTGTTAAAAGTTTAAATTGTGACATACACAACACACGTCACAGGCAGTGAGCCCCAGCAGCAACACCCTATGACTGGGCAGGCTGCTCAGACTTAACACCATGGTCCAGTGTCACCCTCTGAATAGCAGAAGGTTCTGTCATTCCAATTTTGTTGAGGTGCAGCTTCCCTGAGTGAACCGTAGACACTAACTGTGTTTTGATCTTACGATTACAGAGCGAGAGAAGAGCCCAGGTTTCCAGATTAGGGCTCACGTCTGCTTGAGTAAGAAGAGAGCAGGATAAAACACCAGCATGATTGGCAGGTGATCCTTTGCTTGCTTGGTAAGAAAACTTAACATAACTGTGTTGGGTCAAACATTGTGAAGGAGTCAGGAAAGTTTTTTCTTCTATGAATTCGTTGATTTCATTGATTTATCCCGTCTTTAAAGCACCCCATTCAGGCACTTATAGCACAGTGTTCCTCTGGGATTTTTCTGAATGCACTATCAAACCAACTCATATGCTCTATTTCATCAGGTTCACTGTCACATCTGCGTTTTAAGATGCTTAATTCAAAATTAAAATTCTCACTTCCTATAATACCAGTGTAGGGGAAGTATGGTAGGTTAGGTGTGGGGAAATATCCATAGTTATGGCAATCAAAAATGCCAAAATAATAATATAACACTGGTTAAGGGTTCAAAGTTTGTTAAAAGAGCAAACATTAATTGCAGGTCTCTGATAGGGACACACCATCTCCAGCTATTGGCACTGAATGCAAAAGTGAGATATTTACCATGCAACTGGACCACCATTGACTATGACCATGTTGTCATGTTAATTCTATAATATATAACAATATAATCATCCTTTTTGCCAAGTACATTTTACCACTACAAGATGGTCCTCTGCAATTAACCCGGCTAAATGACCAGAGTCCAGCGGGCAGTTGGAAGTATGCGTGCATTAGTCAAGGGCTAGTCAGAGTTCCCAGCAGGCATTTCGTTACCATGGGAGAAACTGCTCTACAGAGAACGGTACCGCAGGTGCTAACGATACTCTAAGATGCATAAAACCAGCTCAATTCTAGACGCAACATTAAGATTCAAATGAAGTAAATTAAGAAACGAATAATCAAAAAAAACCAACCCTGAATGCCGACGAAGGCATGTTGACCCCCATCTCAACTTTTGAACAGGAGGTTTCTAGCTTTACCAAATCAGTGCCATCTTTGACATTCCTAAATAATACAGTTTCTGGGAAAATAAATTTAATAGGACTGGTATGATTTTGATGTGTGGTTAGTTGACACTTATGTCTCTCTGCTCATTCAAGCAGTGCTTTTTACTGAACACAAATTCTTTCATATCCAACCTCCCCCCACTTTAGTCTTTCCCCCGTCTTCACCTGAGACCAGACAGTCTGGCCTCCCTGAACTCCAGAGCCTGTCACAGTGCTAATCCTCGAGCCTTTGGGCACATCCCTGCTCCTCTAATCTAGGAGGGGATACATGCACAGATTACAGCTCAAGATGGTCCACTCTCAGTCTCCAGATGTCTCTCACATACTCTTCTTCTTCTTCTTCTTTTCTACTTTGAGCTCACATACCCAGCTCCATACTCAAACCTCATTAAACAAGGCCACAATGGAATAACACCATAACTTTTACGTTTTAAACAATTTTATACACATAACCAAAGCAACTCTGTATTCTATTAACGGTCCAATCAGGAGCTCCAAAATATCTTCCTGAGGTCCACGCTCCGCACCAGAGCATTCGTCTATCACACACTGATTTGCTCTGTCCTTGTCTCTGCCTCCCACAGAGACAATGAGCAGTGTTTATGTTCTCTCCTGTGAATTAAAACAGAGACAGAAGCAGAGCTTGTCCAAACCCAAGCCCCTGGTTTCCATAAACCAAGCAAGCACGTATGCTACAAACCACCATGAAGTTGGACAGGTGAGACCACGTGAAAAAATACAATGATTGGCAACCTTTTCAACTGTAATCATTGAAAACGCTCATAAAGATAATATAATTAATGTTCAAACAAGAGAAACTTTAGTTACTTACAAATATTCACTCCTTGACTTGATGCTCGCAAACACGTTCCAAAAGCTGTGTTACAATCACCTTTCCTTAAACAAAACTTCAATAAGCTTTTGGGAATAAGGACACTAATGTAGTATAATGTTGAAGCTTTTTAGGTGGAATTCTGTCCCATTCTTACTTGATGCATAACTTCATTTGCAACAGTCAAGGGGTCCCCGTATTTTGCTCTTCATCATGCACCACACATTTTCAAAGGGAGACAGGTCTTGGGAACAGGCAGGCCGGTTAGTAACCACACATCATTGTACTATGAAAGTCCACGTTGTTGTAACCAGTGCATGTGGCTCAGCCTTTTCTTTGCTGCAAAGATGAAATGGAGGATGAAAATGGGACTTGACGAACCACAGCACACCTTTTCCACTTTGCATAGTCCTTCTCAGATGAGCTCTGGGGCCAGAAGAAGATGGCGGTAGTTTTGAGTTTTATCTGGACCTTTAGATGTAGTGACGAACGCGTTTACTGCGTTAACTGCTGTTAGTTTCTGAAGTGTCCTGAGCCCACCGTGTAGTACGTCAAATAATGACTTACAAGAAGCACTTTTAAATGCAGTGCTGCTGGGGACGAAGGTCATAGACATCCAATGTTGGTTTTTGCCTTGGCGTTACGTGCAAATTTCTCCAGTATCTCTTTTTATGATATTATGCTGTAGTGATGACATCCCTACATTCTTTGCAATTGTGACATTGGAGCAATGTTGTTCTTAAAATGGTGACTATTTGCCTCACGCAGTTGTCACAAAGGTGAAACTTGCCCCTTGTATTCTGTCTTATTCACTGACTTACACAACATCCTCACTTCATTGGAACGGTGGTTTTGTACATTTGGCACTGGAATTGATCATGAACCACAGTGTTGACTGATATTTCATCAATCAGATCATGTGTCCAGTGGTGTGCCTCAAGGGTCAATTCTGAGCTCTTCCTGTTCTTATGTGGACATTGGACTTGGTAAAGAAAAATGTTTTAATTATGTTGTAACTCCCTGATTATACTTGTTTATTGCAAATTTTGGCAGTTTTCCATCCCACCTGAACTAGGTTCCGGCTCATCCAAATGCTTCATTCTGCACAAAGCTCCGCCCCCTCTCAAACAAGTTGATAACATAGGTATAATCCAGTTGAAACATTTATTTAATAACGTAACATTATCAAGAACAAGAGTGGCACGGTTCACATTTAAATGAGTAACTTAGTAGCCACTTATTTTTGGACTTTGGTGGAATGATAAGTATCACCTGCTTTTTTATTTTCTCATGTCAAGTGAAGTTGAACCTATTGCATTTATAATTGCTTTATAGTCAAGCGGTGTTTATAGCTATTAAAAGAAGACTGCTCTGCTCAGCGGCAGCAAATCCATACAGAATCCAGTAAAGTTCACTGAATGATGAACTCACACAGTAACTGGACCTGTGTGCTAACAATATGTGGTTTTAGATATGGCAGCAGTCCCTGCCTTTTTTCTGCCACCATGGCGTTAATGTTGTTTTAACATTTCATCAATGAAAGAGGCGATGCTAGAAACAACTCCCAGAGATCACATCATCACATACCAGAGAATGTCTTCGGCCTGATGTCCTGCTTTTTTAAATGTTAAAGAACAGACAAACTTTCAGAAACAAACGTAACTTTCTTGGACATTGTGTGACCTTATTTTGTGCATACAGATGAATGAGATTCTCTCCACTGATCTCTACACCCCTGTTGCTCTGTTTGGAGTGTGCAGCTGAGGAACACGCCTCTGATTCAGATCCAGTACTGTGTCCAAAACTCATAAAGAACAGAGGCTAGTAAAAAAAATCTGAAACCCTAACATGTCCAGACCATCAACACTAAACAAAATCTAAGCTTTCACGGCCGCCGAATGTTAAGAATCCAATTAAGAGATTTGTCTTAAACATCCACAGTGTCAGTAATACAATACGATCGCTGCACATGCTCAAGGTTTCTCAGTAGTGTGAAATCCATGGGAAACTAGTCAATGCCCTCATAATTGTTGTAAGTGACAAAAGAGGAACCCCCAACCTGTCTCCAATCTATTTGAGTTCCTTATACAGTGGGAGCACAGGAGCCCAATAAGCAGCTCCCAAACGCCCACTTATGTGCCATTATCGAGCAGCCCCTTGAGAGCCTTGCTGACATTCTCTGAGGCTGGCTCATCACGGTCCTCGGACTAACACAATCACTGGCACTATTTCTTTGGTCTCATTTCACTTCTTTTTTGTGTTTTATCCTGCAATATTTGAGGTAAAATAGTTACAGTTGTTTATTTCTGCCCTTGTAATAACTCTTTCTTCAAAACCTGTGTACTTTACAGGAAAAGTACGACAGCACAGAATATCTGAGATTATATAATTTGATTTCCTTCAATTACATTTAAACGACACACTCATTCAAAAGGAACACTTCAAACTGTCCTGGAAACACCAACACAGTTGTCTTACCACCCCATTTGAACATTATCATTGTCAGCAGGTACCATGTCTTTAGTTCAGATGAATTTCCCAACTCCATGGTAAAACCAAGGACCACAAAGGTATATATGTAGAAAAAAAAAAGTGAAAAGACCTAAAGTAGGGACATGCGGCGTGTGAGTGGAGCAGCTCCTGCTACGTTGCTGTTGCCCAGTGTTAGGGGCTGGCATGCTTACACACTGCCCATGCTTGGCTACTGTGAGTGCAGCAGCGACAATCTAACAGACAGCCCTCCCTGCTCTGCACTCACAGAGTGTAATCAGCCATGAGAGCAGCGAGACGACAGGGAAAACATGAGCTGGATTAACACTTGCTAATAGGATGCTCATTCTCGAGCTCCTCAGTGTGTAAAAGGGATACTGTAAGGGAGAGCATGAAGAAACCATTGTTTAAAAAAAAGGCAAGGCTTACTTCTTTGAAACAAACAACAAAATCAATATTCTTTCTCTTGTATTTTAGTTATGAGCCTTACCAAACAATAGGTGTCCATTTATCTCATTAAAAACAATTAATTCTAATTTAAATTAAATTAATGATGATTAATAAATTAAATTTTTGAATTTTAATTCTCTTTTTGTGGACTAGAGCATGTTAAACAGCGACCTGAGAACATAGGACCCTGGAACATGGGACCATGAGAAACATAGGACCCTGGAAACATGGGTACCATGAGAACATAGGACACTGGAAACAATGAATGCTGGGAACATAGAATGCTAAGAAACTTAGGACCATGCAGCCATAGACCCTAGGAAAAAAGACCCTGGGAACATACATGGGAACATGGATCATGGGAAGATAGTACCCCGAGGACACACAGGACCTAAGAACATTATGAGAACATAGAATCCTGACCACATAGTACCATGGAAATATAGAACCCTGGGAACATAGAACTGAGAACATGGACACTGGGGATATGTAGCACCCTGAGAATATAGTAACATGAGAACATAGGACCTGAGAAGATGCTTGGTAACATAAGACCCATGGGACAAAGGACACTGGGATATGTTCCCAGTTGTCCCGTGACTGGGAAATAGGACCATGGAAACAAGGAACCTGGGAACATAGAACCTGAGAACATAGAAACCTGAGAACATAGTAACATAGAGAACATAGGACCCTGAGAAGCTCATGGTACAGAAGACCCTTAGAGATATGATATTGGAACAAAGGACCCGGGAAGATGCTAGGTAAACATAAGACCCTGGGAACCCAGGACCCTGGGAACATGGACTATGGAAACATAGGAACCTGGGAACATAGAACCTGAAAACAGAACCTGGAGAACATAGTAACATGAGAAAAATAGGACCCTGGAAGATCATGGTAACAGAAGACCCTTAGAGTATGATGCTGAGAACAGAGCCTGGGAAGATGCTAGGTAACATAAGAACCTGGATAACAGGACCTGGAACATTGGACCATGAAACATAGGAACGCGGAACATAGAAAACTGAAAACATAGAACCCTGAAAACATAGGATGCTTGGAACATAGGACAGGTAGGGGCTGGCTGCTACATTAGATGGAGCATCTTTACTAATAAATGCAGACTGAGATGACCACACGGCTTGTGTGCTGTAACAGCAAGTGGTGAGCTTGGTGGCTAGTTTGCAGAAACAAGCAGCCCCCCCTTGTGTGTGGATCTAGGCTGCTGCCACCGTGTGTTGTTGTTAACAATGATGTGATGACATCTTAGTCTGTGGCAGGCCATGGTGAAGTGCTAGGTGAACTGGCTCACAGTACAAGGCGTGATTATGCTGAGTCACTCAGAAGCTATTTTAACAGGCCGAGACCCGCAGCCTTTGTGGACAACACCCCAAAACATCAATGAAGACCTGCTTGTGGAAACCACTGGTTTTAGCACACTTCCCTTGGGGCTCTTTGCCACTAAGACTCCCCCACTTTTTCCTCTCCCGTGGACAAAAGGCCAAAATGAATTGGACAGATTCATGTAGATGAGGATTAGCGGAAGGGTGATCCACATTGAAGTGGCATTACCATTCCGACAAATCTCCCCAATCGCTGATATGACTGAGGATCCTGTTTTTCTGCCTGCGAGTGCATTGTCTGCAATTACAGTGGTTCAGGGCCGGGGAGCCATAAAAGCCGAAAGGCAGACCTAAGACTCGAAACACCGGCCTCCAAAGCCAAACCTGGATGTGGAAACAAATCACCTGCTGTGATGGTTTGCCTGGCGGCTTTGCAAATTGCAGCCCCCTGTATACCCATTGCTGACCTGAAACCACATTCTGATTTTACATAATAAATCACTGTATTTCACTGAAAACATAAAAATGCAAGCAAAAGCACTGATGGTACATGAACATCAGTGTACACTGACCTGTGTCACAGATATGCTAAAACTAATACCATAATATTTTCATACTCCTTAACTGAAGGTAAATCCACCACACGTCCTTGTGTGACAACTCAAAGCCCTAGCATTGTGTTAACCTGTACGGTCCAGTGAATCCAGGCCAGGTTTTAGTCACTTGCTCATAGTGTCTTCACCAGCTTTAGTAGTCCTTTGTAGTATGGAGCCTAGCAGTCAGACACCACATCTTAGCCTGTTAGAGACGTGTTACTCCCTTTGCCCCTCCCTCCCCAAACACCAGCTGGGCCTGACACCCTACGGCCTACCAGACAGATTTGCACCCATGAACTTTGTGTCACCTGCAGTGCTGGCACAGTGAGGATATTGTGCATTTGGGTATTTGCTGGTGCATTAGTCAAGAATACATGTGGGCTGGGATTCAGCCTGAAAATATAACCACAAGGTCTGTGTTGGGTGATAAAATACAATCAAACACAAAGTTTGTGTAATAATAGATCTGAACCAGAAACTAAAACAATGCCACAGCGTTAGAGTTATAATGGTTGGATTTTATACTTCTGGAAAGATATCAAAATCATTGTTACCATTTTTACAATACGATACAACATCGTTTATTAATCCCCCATGGGGGAATGTAGTGCCATAGACATGTAGACAGTTGAGGCATTAGGAGAAAATACACACCACATCAGGCACAATACAAATTAACCAAACCTTTTTTGACCAGTGGACAATTACAATTTACACTCTGCTTGTTAGAAACATACAAACAAGCCTGAGATACACACATGCTCAGGTGTTAACACACAAAAATCACCAGTGGACGCAAACAATGTCACAAGGAACGTTAGAAAAAAAAAAAACAACATGATTTTAGCATGCACCAATGAGTGATGTCAGAGTGGGGGGGGGGCTGCAAGCGGAAGGGACCTACGTGTAATACAACTAGTGTATACCTCGATGCGACTGCATATGACGACTCCCATTCTATGGACACCGGCATTACCCCCGATCTGTCAGTCGTCGTCAGGTCCTCATTGTGATATAATGTAAAAATATCAAACACTTCATTTCCTCCATCTGCGCACAATGTGTGCTTTTTCTGATTAATGTCTTTATATGTTAAGGAAGTATCATAGCCTTTAGGGGGTTCCAACTGTTGCACTGGCCAGTTCCCCCGCACCCTCCCCTGTTAATTACAACCTCTCTCTGTGAGCTCAAAAAACCGCCACGACCCACGAGGGCCCCAGGTCACGTGACCAGTTGCTCCTTGCAGTCCCAAGATCGGGTGAAAGACCCAGAGGCAATCACACCTTTACTGTTGTAGCCCCAGACTCTAGAATGTTGACCTCTAACTGCCGTATTTGAATCAATCTTAAAACCATAAGTATCTCTGGATTTTTAATCACTACAGAGTTGCTTTTCTTTAATATTGTCCTTGTGTCTTGTTTTAATGCCTTACTATAATTTTGCTAAATTTTCAGGACTTTGGCTAAATGTTGTTTTAAATGTTTTTTTATAAACATGGTTGGATGGAT